>NW_009696356.1:26116-73915 GCF_000703405.1 Apaloderma vittatum | reverse complement strand
AGAGTTGGATATCGTAGTTTATGGCTGCACAGAGGGGCCTAAAGCAGAGTGATCTGACAGACCTCTCTGATTATTCACCATCAGAAAAGCTGCTTGTGTGGGTTCTACTCTTGATAGTCGCTGAAATTTTACTCAGTGTCTCTCTATCATTTCAGTGAAGGACTCCCAGGGAGACAGCTCCAAAGGACCAGCCTGTCCCTGTAAGTTCTCCCATCCAGTCCCATGAAGGCCTGACATTACTTGCCCTTAATATGTAACCTGCTAGAAACCATCATCTTTACTTCAATGGCTTTTCAAACCCTGGTATCGTATTTCAGTACAGAGGCCAATACTGATTTTTTGCTCTTTTCCAGTGGAAAATAAGGGCCATACATGCAGTAAAGATTACCTGAGGAAAAAATGAGAGATGCATAAGATTGTACACACGCTATAGCATAATTCCTGTATTTTAGGCTTCCTACTATGTAGAAGGGATGAGTGGGACAGGAGAGCTGGGGGAGACTACAGTTGCAGGGGCTTCCAGAGAGCTCAGGGGAGAAATAGTCACCTGCCTTGGACTGAGCCTTTCTGAAACACAGAATCAGTCCCATCCACAAAAATAATTTTTTTTTAATTTGTTTTATTCTGCTTGGGAATCAAAAACTACGTTGTTGCATAACAGCTCTTACAGTGAGCTTACATGGTGTAACAGTATATGAAGCAAATTCATTTGCTACTATAATGCTTGTGGAAACCATAGGCAAAGAGCCAAGGCCATTTGGCACTGCATAAAAAAGGATGATGGAAATAGTATTTATCACTATAACACAAATGCTATGATGATAAGTCTCTTGCAGAACTGCAAAAGTTAAGCAAATGTAAGAAATGATATTCCATGCCTTTTTCTGAAGGATTTAAACTTTGGAAACCTAGTCATAAAACTAATTAATTTTTCTTGGGATATATGTTTAGAAGACTACTGAGGTGCTAGGTTACAACACTTTGTCCTGAAGTCACATTTCTATTAACTACAAATCAGAGGTGATAGGATTTCCACATCTGTAACTCAAGGCAAATGTGTATCTGCTTGTATTTAGAAATAAATATTTGTATGACTGTACACAGTCAGGTGATTAAACCTGGGTTTGAGATAAATATCTCTGCTTTGATAATCTTTCAGGCTTTAGGCAGCAGCTCACATAGAGATAGTAAAACTTTTCTGCGTGGGGTTTTTTGTGTTGCTGTCGATACTTTTTATCAACATTTCAAACTTGCACAAAGGAAATGAGGAACAGGAAGAAACCATGAAATCCATGAAATATTTCCAGCTGATTTTGGCGAAAGATGATGAAAACCCTGGACTGAGATGCAGGAGACTGCACAGTTTGATTTGCTTGCTGTGTCTGATTTGGTTGCAGTTCAGGGGACCAGAGTTAGGAGCTTATAGTCATGGTTAAATATTAGACAGCAGTGCTGTGTAAGCTAGTTTTAGCAGTCTCTGCCCAGTGCTTCTCTGCTCTACTGTGCCAGCACAGTGTTTGTGTGGCTGTGCAGTGAAATGCATCAGGGCACTGATTCACTGGAAAGATAACTTTGCGAAATAGTGAAAAGGAAAAATGATGAACAAATAGGTTATATTTGAGCTGGATCCATTCTTTATGTAGTTCACAGCGTTACCTTATAGGAAGCTGAGCTGGCACAACCAAGAGAGCAACCCGGGGGCAGGAGATAGCTGGTAATACAACTTGGAAAAAAGGTTTATTTTGCCGAGTTGTCTGCATGGTCCACAGCGAGAGGAAATATACGTGGCCAGGGTAAGCCAGCGCACCTAAATGAGAGGTATATTAGAATACCCCTGATCCGCAGAGGGTGCTAAACCTGGCACTTCTGCAAGTCTCTGCAGGATGTGAAGCACAGTTTCTCTCATTTCCATTGGTGAGCTAAAACACTGTAGGAATATCTGTTGTACCACAAAGGGCAGAAGGAGGTATGCCTGCTTTGATGAGCTTTCCAGTCCATTTTTAGGGACTCTGCTTGTTTAAATAGTTTTGATAAGATTCAGTAAAACTCATGAAGTTTTCAGTGCTTCTGACTTAAGGTAATCTGAGTCCTTTTGGTCTGTATGGGGAAGAAAAAATAACTTGGTGCATGAAGAAGGGCTTTGGTGGGAAGAGAATGTGATGTGGGGAGAAGAATAAAATATTTTTGGTATGTATTTTAGTACTTGTGAACCTGTATGTTATCCCTGTCTGTTTATCTTTATAGAATTAAATTTGAATGTTCTTAAACATTGAGAAGTATTCAATGTGTATTTGCAGTGTTAATGAAAAACTGAAAAAGAGCTTTGAAAAGCAGAAGCATCAGCTATATTTTCCTAGTTTGACCTGAATGGTTCCAAAGGGTTTATGCTGTGTTTCCTGTTGTGAAGAAAATTATTGTCCCAGATGGTGATAGGGCTTACACTCCTCATTGGGGCATCGTGAGGAGAAACGCATTTAGGCTGTGAGGCCCTAAAAAGTTGTGGTAATGGGAATCATGGAAGTACAATAGCCAGACAGAGCTTGGTTCTTGCACACATCCGTCTCCTGCTGCCTTCTTCAGAGAGGGGAATGTTTGCTCTCATTAAGAGATGCCTGTATCAGAGGAAGGGCTTCTTTGTGTTTTCAGCAGTCTTGATGACTCACATACTCGAGTTTCTCTAGGACAGACCTCAGTAAAAGTTTTTTGGTTTGTTATGCACAAGGGCCCCTGTGACTGACTGTGTGAATGACATCTTTATAGACTCCTTTATAGCAGGAGTTTCCTGGGTGGATGGTAGTCAGTCTGCAAGTTTCCCAGAGTTCAGACTTCTGTATGGCTTAGATCTGGTCATTAAATCACAGATGTTTCTTTGAAAAAGCTGAGTGTGCACAAAGTCACTCCTTTCAACATAGCATGTCTAACGACTTGTGGAAAGCACAGACTGAATGGAACAGCTATTTGATTTGAGTGTGTGTTTGGTCATTTAGTACACAAAAGAACTGGCATGTGGCTGTGTTCCTGAAGACAAAGAGAATGATGCATAGTGTTTGCAGATATTTATGTAGATATTTTTTCATTTGCATCTCTACCTTTATTAAATAACTGCTGAATCCACAGTATTCTTAATAGTAAATATGAGCAAGGCTAACAAGTAAGCATAGATCTCAACATCAAAACAATTAAAAGTGCTAAATTTACAAAACTGCCATGTGTATGTCTTTGTATGTACATCTGTGTGTACATAAAGATCACTATATTGTGAAAATGGGCACACAATGCGATCTGCCTGATCTCAGAATGAGGATAGGAGTGAACAATCTGCTCTCAATCAAAATAAAGTGCTTTCTGTACAAGCAATGTATATAGAAGATTTTTTTATATGTACATGCTGCTTTTTTCACCCCCAATTTTAAGCACTTGAATGCTTAAATCTAGGCATTTTAGAGTGAGCTCAGTAAGGATTAGAAAACTGTATTCGTGATGGCTGCAGATAGGAACTAAGACAATTTCCCTTTAACCAAAAAAATATATAAAATTGCTCTTCAGGTAAAATCTTTACCAAAGCAATGTGACCTCTTCCTTGCTTTCTTCCTTCCTGCATTATTGTAGCGAATCCCAAACTGCCCTCTCATGTAGGTTATCATTTCCAGACCTCTACAATGCTTATCTAGCAGAGCAGCCAGACAAATAGCACAGCACTCAGCAGGATGGGGCGCTGTATTTTAATATGGTGAAGGCAACCATTTGAAAGAAGAGCAAAGTCAAATAATTTAAAACCATAGAAACAGCTTGTGGATCAGTGAAAAGCAACACATTTGGAACACAGATGGATAGTTTTTCTCCCCCAAAATAACAAATGAAGAAAAAACCCTTTCCTTTGTTATTTTTATTTTTTATGCAGTATTTATACTGACTAGCTATTCAGAGCTCCTTATGGACAAAACCAAATGAGGTCTTTTCGCTGATGAACACCCGGTCTTAATTATTTTTAACAAAATAAGAAATGATGGTCAGGAAACTTTTGGAAAGGAATTGTGGCTTTATTTCCTTTACTGTGATGAATTTTCTTCTTGTTAACAAAAATAATTCACTTAAATTTTGAAAAATAGTAGGTAGTCCAGTTATGGACCCTCTGGTATCAGCTAATGCTGAGACCAATATGCTGCTTTCCTCCTAAAGTCAGTGGCCAGCCAGGGGAATAGGCCAAAGATTTTCAACTGCACTGTTTGGATGAAGGTAATCACTTTTTCAAGACATATGTCAGCCACTGACTACATCTGGTCTGCCCCCTTCCTGAAGTCTGGCATGAATAGCAAGATCAGGACTTGAGCAGACCTCTTAATTTCTTGCTGTCTTAATGTGCAGGACTTTCACTCTTTATGTTATGGAAACGTGTCAGGGAGTGGGTTACTTTTCAGCCATGGGTCTTTGTCTGGGATCATGTCTTGGGCCAGGGTCATGGTATGACCCTGTGACTGCAATACGACCTCCTTGGATGTGGGTTGGGACTCATACACTCAGTTAAGGAGGATTTAAGACAGCACAATAGTCACAACCTTCCTAGGGCTTCCTAGGAGTAATGTTATGCCACTGCCCTGCAAATGGCCTTTGGCTTGGTGTGGTGGGACAGGTGGTGTTGGATTAAGGACGGATGTGGACTAGTGGTTGTGTGCTGGCTTCATGCACACTTCAGGAGGACCAGTAAGAATTTCACCAATCTTCTTTTGCCATGTACAATAGCTTACATTGAACTGCTCATATTTTCCTCCTTTTAAACACCAAACAGTAACCTCTGTTAGATGTAGGGTGCCTGAGATAACTAACATTGCAGTGTCTTTAGGGAAACGAGTTGTTTTACAAATTAAGTTATAATTAAGTCTGAGTACAATTGTTTGCCCCCAAATCAAATAGATATGCAAAACTTCTGCCCCCATCCCAAACAGTATCAGGGAAAACACTGATGGTGCCTGCTTTGGCTGCTGTACTTGTTTTCTGGTGCATGATTGCATCTGACAGCCATGTGTGCCCTGTGTGGCACAGGAGTGCAGCACTGGGAGAGATGCTGTTAGCAACCACTGCTCCAGCAGAAGCTGGAAAAAAAGAAATAGAACTATTTTCTCTCCCTTTCTTTTTTCTACACCATAATGTCTGATTTAAGCAGTATTTAGATGAGGAATACAAAAGTAAAGACAAAGACCTATAGAAAATGTGTTAATTTTGGCTTTCTTGTGCTTGCTTTTACATTGTAATGAAGGATTTTCTTTTTCCAAATGGTATTTTTGTAGCTGTACACCTAATCAGTACATGCTCCACAGTTCTTCCCATTTTGTACCTAGTGAAAAGGTCATACAGCATCTGACAGCAAACAGCATTTTCTCAGCAGTGGGTTTTTTTCTCCAGCGTTGCTTGCAGTTCATATGTAGCCTTGTTCCTATTCCACTGGCCATTGTGCTATTGCACATCCATGGCTCAACATGATGTCCACAACCATGTTTTTTTTTTCTCGGGAAAAAGGGTGCCTCCTTTCGGCAGGCTTGTGGCTGGGCAGTTCAGGGCGAGTTGGAAGAATAATTTATGCTAATGTCCCGCTCATGAAAAGTCCAATTGGTCTCAAACACACCGACCAGCCCATCTTCAGCCCTGTGTCCCTGCTGCAGTCTGTGGGAAGCTCGATGTCTGTTTTCATTTACAAGTTCTCCCACGTAAAAGCTGAGAGGATTTCAAAGAAGGATATGCTGATTTGCAATTAGAACCATGCAAATAGATGCTTTATGTTTAACAATGTTACATAAAATGAAGGTGAGGAAAACATCAAATAGGAAAGAATTAATAGCACAGTGTTAAGCTGTGGGAACACGTTTCCAGGTGAAGAGGCCAGCAGCGGGATGCGCAGCGCTCTGCTAAAGCAGCTACGTGGGATAATGTGAAACAACTATGTCGTAGAAAGGTGTGTAAAGTAGCTTTTCTGAGATTGCTCAATCAGATAAAAAGCGTACGAAGGAAGATACAACACCATGACTTCCAGCTCCTTTTAGAAGAAGCCTTTAATTACGTCTTATGTATATTTAACTTTATGTGAAACTGTTATGAGTAAGACAAGTATTTCCTTTTTTCTTTGCTTTTAACTTTTTTTATTAGCAGTTGTCAAGACAGACTCAAGCCAAACCCCTGCATCTGACAACTTTGATCTTTAGCAAAGTTCATACTGGCTTTAAGTTTTGTCTTATCCTTCATCAGTTTGATGGGTCTAGAACTCCTACTTTCATAGTATTAAAGGAAAAGAAAATATTAAAACTGGGTAAATGTATTCAGATAAAACAAGAGCCTGCAGAAATCTCAAATCACATGTGAGCACTTTTGCAGGTTGCGAAATGTTTTGATGGACTCACTCGTTACAAGAAAATAAAAGTCAGGTTTGCCAGAAATTTAGCACTTCCTTATTTCAACTGGAGCTGGAAGCAGAGGCACTGAAATACTGTGAAGAAGAAAATTTTTTTTCATGTCCTTCAAGTACGGACGACATTGTAAAATGAACAAACATTATATAACTCTAGAAGAAACATTTGGTTGTCTCAGGTTCTGGTACTGTTTATTGTTGGATGACTAATTCTGCAACCTCTTGTTCCTTCTAAAGTTATTTTCTCGATAAACTGTAGACAGGACATTTTTTTTCTGTAGGATCTGTGGGAGCCTGACGGTGACCACTGAGGGCAGTAATGCTGAAGATCCACATGGGCAAGGATAAAGTGCTGATTTTTCCAGTCCCACTTCAATCCATGAAGTGACTAGCACTGCTGTAATGATGAGATGAGTAGATGCTCCCAAAGATAGGTGAATATTAAAGGTTGAAAATCCTCAGGGAATCACATGCCCTTCTTGTGAACTGCTGGAAATATGCTTCATCATCAACTGCATTCTGTGGGTAGATGCCAATTATATGAAAGCCCGTCTCTAGATCTGTTAGTGTTATTTCAGTGCTTGGGGGCTGGAGCTTAACACAATATGCTCTTTTCTTCTCTGACTAGTAAAGCAGCACAAAATAGAATTATTAGTATAAATACACGTTGCCTACAAAATGTAAATCCAGCAATTAGACTTTTCCCTGGTGATGCGCTCTAATGAGTGTTACCATATTCTTTGTGATGCTGTAGGGAAGCAGTGGGTGTAACAGTGGGGCTTGGCTAATTTATGGGGGAATCCTCAGGACACAAAATTTTTCCTTGATAAGAGGAGAAACAGCTTGTATTCCAAGCAACATTTATCTCAGGCAAGCCAAAAGTGCAGCACTGGGAACATCACCATTTATAGCTTATGATGTGATTTCTGAGGCCTTCTGACATCTGCAAGCTGGTGAAAACCTTTATGGAAAGAGTTACTTAATCCTCTTTAATCCTGAGAAACACTATATAGGGAAAGCTCTGATGAACAAGAGGTGTCTGGGGAGGGTTATTTGGCCCTTTGAGAAGTTTGCTGTTCCCCATTTGGGCCTGAAATATTACTTTTGCCATTTCTCCTTTATGCACTGAGTCAGATGTGTAAGACTGTTGGTATTTTATGCCTTCATTTTCGTAATGTTGTGTGTCCTGGTTTGTATGTGGTGTAATGATTGTGTTGTAATTATAGATGGTGAAACTTTTGGTAAGGCTGCAGTGCAAAATGCTTCTAATCTGAAAGGAAAATGCTGGGATTGTCTTGTCAAGACAGCATTTTTTACTGTTGCATGACCTCTCTAGAAAAAAACCTGACCCATGGTAATCTAATTATTGTTTGTTGTGATGGGCAAATAACAAAGTAAATATTGGAGTGGACTGATTGCCATCTCCACTTTAGGAGAGGGATCTTGACAGTGCTATTTCACTGAGCCCAGGTGCTGGTACTTCTTTTTTTCTTCTTTTTTTTTTTTCCCCTCTGTTTGATGAGTAAGTACTTTGTGTTGTTGGAGGAACTCTAGGATAGCTGATAGTAACCCTGAATCAGATCTTAGGAGTGCTGAGTGACAACTGCTCTCTGTCTGCTTGAGGGTTTTTTTCACTCTCAAAGCTCTCTCTATTAGAGGTAGACCCTGGGAAAATAGAAACTAGTGGGGAATGTGGGTGCTCAGTGCCCCTGAAAGTCAGATTGATACTGAAGGTTTGAGGCTCAGGTCCACAGATGTAAGCAACCCCAAATACAAACATTTATTAATAAATTTATGGGGTACTTAAATAATGACAGAAGATGTAAATGACATCAGGGTGAATATATAAGCTTGAATGCTTTGGTTCATTATCACATTTCTCTGTGGTTTTCATTACATATTCCTGAGGGTGCACCCAAGGAGTTTTCTGCAAGCAGAAACTCATTTTTCTTCTGCTTTAGGATGACTAAAACTTGTCTGAACCCAGCTTTGCAGAAGGATACCCCCTCAGTGGTGATATAATGTGCCTGGCGATGAAACCTGTCAGTGTGGGACATTTCTTGTGTGTGTTGTGAGCCAATCATGTAGTACAAAGTACGGTTGCTGAGATAGGTCCATTTATTACAACAGTTAGAAAATTCATTTCATATTTCAGAAAAGAGCACAGCAATGGGGAATCTGAGCTTTAACCAGTCTCACGTCAAGCTGCTTGAAGTATTATGTGAAAAACTTTTGAGACTCTAGGCAAATGCTTGGCAAACATGAGTTTAAGTTGGAGTGAAGTCAAGTCTTGGGCTGAGGAGTTTTTTCCATGGTAATTTTGAATTCTTTCAGACTTCATGCAGTAGGACTAAAGAAGATTGTGATAAGGTCTAGTCCCACCTTGAAGAAGTCAGGGTTAACTCTAGTTTTAATAGGAGAGGAGATGATTGGCTTTCAGGGCTTGTATCTGAGATGGAGCAGATGATAATTTCCTCACAGAACTGTGTTTCTGAAATACAAAAAGCCAAGGGTGTATTAAAATGGAACTTTATTCTCAGTGGAGACGTTTCCCCCCAATATATTTGTTTATTTGAGAAAATGTTGGGATATTTTCAGCATTAAAAAACCCCAAATACTTCCTTGTTTAAAGAATGTATTATTGTTAAATATAAGCTAGTTATGCGTAGCTAAAAACCAAGTAAAAATAAAAATTAAACATTACAACATTAACAGAAGAAAATGCTGTAACTGACCCAAACTGGTTTTTTTTTTCCCCTCTCCTTTTATTTCCCCTCTGGACATTTCCTTATGGCAATGAGTTTGCTTTTCACATTTTACAATATTTTTTTTCAAATTAAGTCATCTCAGATACTTTTCCAAGCCAGTCATTTTCTGACTGCTTTCAGACTGTTAATCAGTAACTCCAAACAGTCCTAACTAGTGATATTTAGAGGGAAGCCTAATTTTGGTATCTGTTCTGATTCAAGGGTCCCATGGAGATCTGAACTACTTGGTGCACTTTTGTGTATTACAAAGCTGTGAAGAGATTAAGGTGTCTTGTTCCAGAGCACTAACTTAGATTTTCCCTTGAGCACCTCTGAGAACAGAACCTAAAGATTTGCATCACCTCTTTTAAAACCTTTCAATGTTGTCCGAAAGCTCTTTCTTTTCCAAACTTTTGTCGCTAAGCTCCTATAGATAATCAGGTAATATCAAATATTCCCCTACATCTTTCATTGGCTAAGTGATCAAAGACTGTAAATGCTAGAAGCTTTCCCCGTGTCCGATGGAGCCAGTCTGAGAACAGAACCTAAAGATTTGCATCACCTCTTTTAAAACCTTTCAATGTTGTCCGAAAGCTCTTTCTTTTCCAAACTTTTGTCGCTAAGCTCCTATAGATAATCAGGTAATATCAAATATTCCCCTACATCTTTCATTGGCTAAGTGATCAAAGACTGTAAATGCTAGAAGCTTTCCCCGTGTCCGATGGAGCCAGTGCCAGAGGCTTCCAAGACAGACCCACAGTTTGGCAAGGCTGAGTGCATCAACACCGGTGGTAACAACTCTGGGATACCATATTTAAGAAAGGGGAAAAGGAAGCTGGGCAACTGCACTCGGGGAGAGGAGAGAATATGTGAGAGAAGCAACTCTGCAGATACCAAGGCCAGTGAAGACAGAGGAGGAGGTGCTCCAGGTATTGGAACAGAGATTCACCTGCAGCCTGTGGTGAAGACTACGGTGAGTCAGGCTGTCCCCCTGAAGCCCGTAGAGGTTGATGGTGGAGCAGATGTCCACCTACCACCTATAGCATGCAGAAGACCCCACGCTGGAACAAGTTGATGTGAGAGGTAGCTATTACCCCATGGGTATTCTGCGCTGGAGCAGGCATCCTGGCAGGACCTGTGGAGTGAGAAGCAAATGCTGGAGAAGTTCATGAAGGACTGTCTCCTATGGGAGTGACACCACAATAAGAGTATGACAAATCCTCGCCCAGAAAAGGAAGGAGCAGCAGAAACAGTGTGTAATGAACTGACTGCAAGCCCCATTCCCCATCCCCGGAGGAGCAGACAGAGAAATCAAGAGTGAAGTTGAACCTGGGAAGAAGGGAAGGATGGCATAATGTGTGTTAAGATTTGGTTTTATTTCTTATTACCCTGACTGGTAATAAGTTAAACTAATTTTCTCAAATTGCCCATGACAATAGTGGCTGAATGACCTCTGCCTGTCCTTATCTCGGCTTGTGAGCTTTTTGTTATATATTCTCTCCCTGTCCAGCTGAGCGAGGGATAAAGTGGCTTTGGTGGGCACCTAGCCTCCAGCCAGGATCAACCCACCACCAAACTGGACTATTATCAGTGTCCAAAGACTTAATTTGCAGCAGCTACAAATGAAAGGAAGGAAGAAAACTTGAACAGCAGACATTAATGAGGTAGGACAGGCTACAGTGGAGACAGCACTGGTGCTCTGCTCTTTTGATTTCTGGTTTTGAACGAGAGGGTGTATGAAATTTGCTGATGGCAGGAAAATGCTGGCGATGACACGTTCTTCAATTAAAAATGGTGTTGTGCAATTGAGTTGGAAAGAGAAAACACCAGGAGAATTTGGACCCTTTCACTATCTTCTTACCCTCTCTTGATTTCTGGAGCCCTGCAAGGAGCATAAATACAGCAGGCAAATTGACGTTAGTGCTTTGCTTTTAGAGAAAGGTACCCTGGTGGGAACAGAAGCTGCTCGAACATCTTGGGCTGCCTCCCACTGAAGTCCTTTGCCTACCTTGTGGCAGTTACCCACCCTGATGATAACTTTTAATCAGTAAAAATAAAATTGAGTTGATCTGCACTTGTCTTGCAGTGAGTACCTACCACATTGGGAGACTAGGAGAGACATGAGAGGTATAGTATTCATTATTTATAGCCACTTCCTTAGTGCTTATCGCCACAGTGTCTATAAGTGAGCACCATCGACAAGGCTCTAAATGTGAGATAAAATTTAATAATGCATTAATAATAACGTGCAATTGTTTGTGGTGGCAGCGGTTGTGACTGAGATGACTTAAAATGGGAAGAAGAAAGAAATGCCATAGCTCAATGAAGGCAGAAATCTGTTGTGGAGGAGGAGGAGGCAAGGCTGCTGGGGAGAGTCAGCAGGCTCGTCAAGGGGAGAAGCCAACCTGGAGGCTCTGGGATCTGCCATGGAGCCAGGGCAGCAAAAGACATGCACGGAAGCTCCAGCAGCTTTGCAGAAATGAAAGCATTTAAACAGCGTGTTCAAGTAATAAACAGGAATGTACTTGAACTGAATTATTAAAGGTTTCCCATGCTACCCCACCATATACATATGAACACATGCAGAGGCCTGTGTGGCTCCTATTCTGAGGTAATGACAGAGGATGACCAAGCCTCTGCTCTTCAAAGGCTGCAGTTCAAAGCTGGCATCCTGGCTAATGAAACCTCTGTCCCCTCCACTTGTTTTATTATGCTGTTTCTTCAGGTCAAGAGGTCTTTTTTTCAGAGGCAAAACTGGCGTTTCTAGAGGTGGATGGAATCCCTGTGGCAGGGCAGATTGTGGATTACTGACCATCATGTTCCAGTCTTCTCTATCCCCCACGTACAGACAGAGTTCATTAGGTGTTCTGCATAAAGAATCCGTGTTTACACCCATTTTCTAGCTGGACTACTTACTTCATAACTATCTTCATGTCGTAGTTTGACCCTGGCTGGCAGCCAGGTGCCCACACAGCCGCTCTCTCACCCTCCCTTCTCTGCTAGGCAAGGGGAGAGAATATTTCAAAGGGCTCAAGATTTGAGATAAGGACAGGGAGATCACTTTCATTTACCGTCCTGGACAAAACAGACTCGATTTTGGGGAAATTAGTTAGATTTATTAAGAACAAATCAGACGAGAGTAGTGAGAAATAAGGAAAAGCAAACATATCTTAAAAGCAAAACACCTTCCCCCCATCCCTCCCTTCTTTCTGGGCTTAACATCAATCCCGGTTTCTCCACCTCCTCCCCCCCCGAGTGGCGCAGGGGAACAGGGAATGGGGGTTATGGTCAGTTCATCTGACGTTGGTTCCACCGCTTCTTCACTCCGCAGGAGGACTCTTCACTCTTCCTCAGGGTCATTGTGGGGTCCCTCTCACAGGAGACAAGCTTCACGCTCTCTTCTCCAGGGTGAGTCAACCCACGAAGGGCAATTCATCACAAACTACCCAACGGGAGACACCTCACGAGGGGCAGCCCACCCCTCATGAGTCTGAGGTGCAGTCCTTCAGGGGAACTGCTCCAGTGTGAGTCCCCCGCAGCATCACAAAAGTCCCCCAGCCAACCTGCTCCAGCATGGGCATTCACTCTTCCACGGGCTACAAGTTCCGGCAGTGACCTGCTCCAGTGCGGGCTTCCCACGGGCTACAGCCCCTTTCAGGCATCCACGCACACAGCGTGGGGTCCTTTGCCCCATGGTGGATTTCTACACATGGGCTGCAGGGGACCACAACCCAGGGGCCTCTCTGTTTCAGTGCCTGGAGCACATCCTCCCCCCTCCTTCTTCACTGACCTTGGCGTCTTCACATGTTCTCACTCCTCCATCTCTGTGCCGGCTGTTGTGGCGCAGTTCTTTTTCCCTGTTCTTAAATATGTTTTCACAGAGACGTTTCTCTCCTATCACTTTACTGATAGACTCCGCCTCGGCCAGTGGCGGGTCCCTCTTTGGAGCCGGCTGGCATTGGCTCTATCAAACTCAGGAAGCTTCCAGCAGCTTCTTGCAGAAGCCACCCTGAAGCTCCCCATCCTGGTACAGAAATCTGGCCAGGCCAACCCAATATACTTCAGAAGTTTTAGTTCTAATATTTGTGAATACTCAAATATTCACTTGTTGTAAGAACATCATAAGAAAATTACCCACAGAGACTTTGCTTCTGTTTCTTTCCTCTAGTGCTTTGCTGTCACCCTTAGACACTATCTTTTTCCCGATAGTCTCTGCTTTACCTCCTCATCAGGTCCTCCTCTACCTGCTCATTTTCTGTGATGACACCAGAACACCTTACAGCCCTATCAATTAAAAAAGGCCCTGAATTCAATAGTGTTTCTTATTTACTGAGGGTGTTTATGAGAAACAGTGGATGCGTTCAGTTGCTCCACCCAGAGGAAATCACTGCTAGACTTGTAAATAAAGATGGCATGTCTGAGTAAATACAGAAAAATCAGGTGCCAGGAACTGAGAATGCCATCAACTAAGTTGCCTATTTGGTTCTATGCAAATTGGTGTTCTAGCTGGACTGAGTCTTTCCCCTGGAAAGGTCCATGGTTGGGAGAATCCACCATCTTCCTAGAGCAATTGATAGTCTTGAGAGAGGAGTTATGTGACAGAATCTCACTAATTGGGTATTGCATAGTTGTTATCTTCCCATTTCTGGACAGATATTATGGGAGTCCATTTCACTGAAGGTATCCGGGATGTGACAAATCAGTCGCGGAAAAATTCTAGGGTGTTAAAAGCAAAATCTATTGTGAAGAATTCACACTCAAACTACTGTAGGTTTTACAAATAGACTTTGCAGTCTATAAACCCCCAAGCTTTAAGGGAACAGATAAGTTGGTGCAGTACATCAATAGTAGCTTTAAAGTGACAGACAGTATGGTGGTCAGAACAGACAAGTTATAGCTGGCATGATGGTGTGTTGCAGCTACAGATACTTTCTAAAACTATTAAGGCTAGAGCTTTCTTTCACTGAATGTCTCAGTTTAACGTTAGAGTGGTACACAAAGTCCATGGTGAAAACTGTTAGGATCCATGACTCCTTCAGAAGATGAATATATTTGTTTTTAGTGAAGATTGAATTAGATTGTTTCCCTGATTTGTGATATTTTAGCTTTAAAAATCAAATTAAAATAACTCTGCCCCTAACTGTAAGAATGATCCTGTCAGTGGCTTCATGTAAACTATGTGTGTTTTTATTTTGGTATTTGGCTCAGGAAGCCCAAGGTGTCTAATATCTGCTGTAAGGAACTGGTAATGAATTCCTTTGGTGTAGGTGGCTGGCAGTTGGTACAGAGCCGATGGAATCAGCTTCTGTGTCAGCCATCATGTGTTGGCATAGGCTCTGTGCGGAAGGGTAACACAGAAACAGGAGAGCAACAGCTGTATCATCATATGCTCACCAGTCTGCTGAGTTTCAAGCAGAAATGTTGGTTTTGTTTGTTTATTTATTTCAAGTCTAGATAGACTTGTATGAAGTTATAACTTCCCTGTGAATATGAACTTTCATGCACAATTCTGCAAGGTCAGTCCCAAATATGAGGCAGGAATATATGAACCTTTTCTTCATGCTCAACTTCCCTTTTTCTCCTGGTCTGAGCATGCTGACATGTGGCAGAAAACTTTTTTTCTGAAACTCCTTGCTTCCGTTGCAACAGATAATTGGCTGATGACCATGCACAGAGGAAGATTTGTTACAGCCAGAGGAGTACAAGAATTCCAAGACTGCCCCCTGGGAAAACAGAATAAAAAGAAAAACAATGAGTAAGAGCAACCGTAACAGAGGCAGGGCAACTTGACAGCGTATTTTGGTAGCTAGTATGGGAGGGAGATGTACAACATATGATTCCAAGCAACTAGCTCACCTTTTAGGTATTTTATAAGATGAGCTCAGTAGGATGATGCAAGCATTGGCATTGGAAGATAATGTTTCATTTCTGTTGGCTCCATCTTGTTGTCTGATTTTGCTAATTGGCTTTGGCCATCAGAGACAAAATACAGAGACTATCCACAAATGCTGGGGAGGAAGCTTGAACATTTTTCACACATGAACGTTTTAAAAGTGGAATTTCATAAATAGAACTTCTAATTCTGTATGCATACTGAGAAGGATGTAAAGATCAGACATCTGCAATTTGAATTAAATTCTAAAGGCATTAAGTTTTCAAATTGAGATCATTAGAGACTATTTTTTTTAGCACTGTGTCTGTATGACCCCATAGAGGGTGAAAGTCAGGGGTGGGTAGAAAGGCTAAATGGCTTTGGCTTGAGCTCTTGTGTGATTAAGCAAGATAGAGAAGTGCCAACACCAGTGGTAGAGTTTTTTTGGCAGCTTCTCTTTTCTCATAGCTGCCTCTACCCTTTCCAAAAAAAAATTTAAAGATTCTGACTAGCTTTGTAGCAAAGACAGAGTTAAGCACCTGTGTTCCAACAAGGCATGTGTGTGTGTGTGGATGTGCCACTGCTGATCCATCTGTGAAACATGCCAAATGCCAGTGGGGACTGGTACAGGGGTTATGCAAAGCATGTGGCACATGCCCAATCATAAAAAGCTTGAGCAAACAGTGCTGCATGCCATGATGTGACAAGAAGAGATTTAAGAGCTGGCTTTTGCCCTCTTAGGTTTCCCAAGAGTAAACACCATTAAGAAGAGTATGCCTGACCTAGGGCAAATCCCTCCTTCTCCCAGGTGTTACAACCGCTTATCCAGATCCTTATTTTCTCCAGCTGGAGTCAGGCTTAGCAGGGAAGGAACTCTGATTCTCTTGGTTTAAAATAGAGTTGGTACTTTATGAACTACAAAGAGAGTAGTTCTCCTAAGCTAACACTGTGCAGGAAGACAGGAAAACATGTTAGAGGATCATTGGAAGATGATGGTAAGAGAAAGTGGGAATGTGTATGAGATAGGCATGACATAGCAGGTAATTCCCCTTTGACAGGTGATATCAAATTCAAAGGGACAGCAAAGCTAAGATGGGACAATGAATTGAAGTTGTCAGAAGCCAGTCCATTTAGGGTTTCATAGCCATCACTTGGCTGTTACCTCATCATGGGTTCATCTGTTAGTGAAGGTTAGTAGGGTGTCCTAAACACCTTAGAGGAATTAACTAATGTGCAAACCAGTATGTTCATGACATTGTGTGGTAGTGCAGTGTTGCTCAAATAGCTTTCACTGCAGTTTCCTTGTGCTTGGGGGAAGCTTTGACCGGGTGCAGGTTTTCCAGGCTAACTCCCACCTTCAGACCTTGAGGCTGCCCCACACGCCTGTGCTATGCAAAGGGTATGGGTGGCAACTTTCCCTATCCAAAAGATGCAGAAGACTAAAAACAGCCTTCTGCTTATAGCTATGGAAGGCAGTAGGTACTCAGCCATGGGACTGTGGGAAACATTTGGGATTTTTGAAAGGTTTGGGTTTTGTTTCCCATGCCAGAAACCATGCTGTCGTTTCGGCAGCCCTACTCAAGTGATTAAGTTAATAATCTAGGATTCAGAGACATGGATTCACTTCCCTTTCACAGATCACAAGCATGTGATTCAGCCTCTCCATACCCAAGTACTCATCTGGCCAGGACTGGTCCTGGATGTGTTGGAAGGATAAGTAAGTTGAAATATGAGATGTTCCGATTTATACTGAGGAAGTCAGTGGTGGTGTAATACCACAGCTAGATAGTCCTTAAGTGCTGTTTTAAGTAGGGTGCACTACAGAATATGTATTAATAAAATATGAGATCGTAAAAGTCTGTTTTCACTGATCTTAGGTGGTTTTCTTTCCTGGAATCCCTTTGCAATAGCAAGAATGCAGTCATTTTAGCCTCTTCATTAAGTGTATTATTTAATCCCAGACACTGTAGCTCCTTATGCATAGAAACAATCTACTTCACACTCAGTGGGAACAATGAGATGCCCCAGAGCATATTTAAAGCAGGCTTCCCAGACACAATTACTTGGCTTAAAAGGGTCTGAGCTACATTTATTGTTATGGAAAAGCTTAGCAAAATATGCAAACAAATACCAATAATTTCTATTCAATTTCCCTTCCTTACTTAGAACCTGAAAAATATGACTAAACACCAGAAAAACTTAAAATCTTTTTATGGTGACTAAAATCTGTCTCCTTCCTTGGTGTATAACAAGTCATCTCTAAACCTGTTTTTTTCTCTTAATTTTTCCCTCCCCTACTTTTCTCAAGGATCTGTTTAGTAGTGTTTGCTGACTGGATTTGACTGTTCATTTTCTCAACGTTGTTATTTGAAATTTTGTACATTATATTTAGAACCAGACTGACATTACGCATACATAGGAATATACAGGATATATTGTGTATATTCTGCTTACCTATCACACACAAATACATCTGTTTCGTGTACCCTCATCTGGAGATATGAAAACTCCGTATAGACTATATGTACACTATTTAAAATATTACAATTTTAAAGAAAATTTATTGTAGGGAGGAGCAGTTTCAGTGATATTTGCTGAGTGGAAAGCAATAGACACTGTTAAAATGTAAAAGACTTGCAAATGAAATGCTGTCTCACTGCACTTCTCTTTTCTAAAACCTCTGTGTCTGGACTGAGAATGTATTTTTCATGCCTGGATTTAAAGAGAGATCTCTCAGGAGAGTTAAACAGAAACCAAATAAAACCATGGCATCTTTGTTTGAAAAAGTCTCTGGGAAAGATTATGCAGTGTTTAAATCCTGTTCTGCTTGTAGCAGGTTTTGTGGATGTCAGGTTGATGTGTTTAAATATTTTTTTAAAAGACACAACAACAAAATATTATGTTACCTGTAATAAAGTACAAAAATTTAAAAGTAAGAAAGATAATTTTCTGGTGGATTTTTTTATGATTCGTCTCAGCGCCTGTTGTTAAAGTTGTGGTTTAAAATATGTGAAACTAATACAGTTAGAAAAGTTCAAAATCTGCTCTCTGTAGGGAGAAGGTGCAAAAACTGACACATGAGCTTGAAGATCCCTGAGACCCTTTGGTTAGAGGCAGGAGACAGCTGTAATATCCATGAGGACCTGTCAACACAGAGGTGTTGTCATGATGGAGGGGCAGCAACAAGAGAAAAGTTGCTTTTTGGAGTCTCTTGTGAAGTCTATGGATTTTCAGGGCAGGACAACTTCTCATCTTCTGCTCAGTCTAGTGCTAAAAATTGCTGTGGGGGCTGTCCTGTAATTCAACACAGTAAGGAAGCTGTTCTTAGAGAAAAATGGGATGAAGGTCTGGATGTGGGGAGAGCTTTCTGGTACTGATGTGCCCAGGGTCACGTGACGGGAGGGTGGCTCTCGCCCCTCGTCCTGACTGGGCTCAGCCTTCTCTCCTGCTCTTTAACCTAAATTTCCCTGTTCTTAACATCACGCTGTCACTACTAATGATACCTCTGAGCTATGTACTAAATTATTCTTTCTCTGACTTTCAGTTCTTCCTTTCAAATACATGAGGAGTTTCTAGCAAAATGCTTTTAGCACAGATGGGCTGGACTTACAACCAATTACTGTATTTAACTGAATCCCAAATGATCTTAAATCTGAAAGAACTTCACAGGTTCTCAGGGCTACCTGAAGGAAAATGTTTTAAATTAGTTTTATCAATAATTTCAATGCTTTTCCTCATTTTAACTGTTATATTCTATTGTAATTTGGAGAAAAGAAAGCCTTATGTTTTTGTTAGAAATTTTTGATAATATGATCGTAAAGAAGATGTTCTATACTAAGGGAAAAACAAGACTACGAAAAAAATATAAAAAGAGAATTGCAATGTGATTTCCCTTAGTAAAAACTGAATGAGATAATTTGGAGAAAAGGCTGCAAAAAGCTAGTACACAAATAACATACCTTTTCACTGATAGCACTGTGCTATTCTTGGTCAAGGCAGTGAGGATGACTGAGGTCTCTGAGGAAGAAGCTGCCACTGGAATTGATTGCATGAAGGATCCTGCCCCTTGCAGTCAGGTCTGCCTTAGAAACTCACGTTTCTGTCACCTGATGAGGATGGGGCTGTGCTGAGGCTCAGGAGTCCCCACTATTCAGGAGTACTCATGAGTGTCCACAAGTAATGTAATTTTTATCAAAAAGATGTCAATAAGCAAGAGGAATACGTATTCCCTTCACTAACCAGCAGTATTGTGATTTTTTACTGATACTTTTTCAGAACTGTAAAGTTTAAAAAACCTGGGTCTGTAATACATAGTATTGTAATCATTCTGGTAAGAATAGCCTCATAATTGTTTCATTATTTTATAATGGACAGAACTTGGATTTGGGGCTATTTTGGTGTCTCCCGAGTTACACATTTACCTCTCCAACATTGTATGAGGGTTGGAGACCCTGCCAGTGTAACAGCCAGAGGCATTCTCTTGCACCTTTGTAGGTACACCATCCGGATGTCCATGACTTTTCACAAACAAATTCAACAACTGAGTTCTAATCTCCCTTCGGTCTGCCAGATTCTTGTATCAACTATTCAGTTCATGTCTGAAAGCCTCCCTTATTCACCTTGATCCTTTCTACCAGCAGTAACCAACCAGCTTGTCCCTGGGAGCTTTAAGAGTGTGCACATAATTGTGCTTGACTGTCTAACCCTTTTCCAATCTAGCTTTTGTTTTCCTTTCTGGTCTTTAAGCAGCAGAAGCTGTGTTCCTCTTACTTGCTTATATTGTCATATTCCAGTCCTAAAGATAATAACCTCTTGGAGAATTCTTATTTCTTCTAAATTGATTGGTTTCATTGTGCTTCACTTTATAGGCGAGATTATGGTCCTCAAGTGACTCCTTCAAGAGATGTAAGGGAGTATTTAACACCAACATGTTGAGGAATTTAGCATTTTTTTTCTAAGTAAGTGGAGGGAGGTTGTAAATTTGAGAAGAAAGATAGATTTCACTTCCACGATGGTCACTGAATCCAGCTGCCTTAGATGGCAGCCCAGTTCCTCAGTGCCATGGTATGATATGAGGAGAGGTTTGGGATGGGGGAGGAGCGTTGTGTGCAAGCCACAGAGAGCATATGCAACTGAGTAACGTATTACTGCATGCACTGCTTGCTTCCTTCTGCTTCTGCCACAGTAAGATCATAGACAGCTGGGTTTTACTGTCAGTGGATGCTTCACTGGTCAGAATGGAAAAAAAGGCCTGACAGTTGGGAAAAGGAATAACTGCCCTGGGATGTGCCCTGTTCCTCAAGTGTATGGATGAAGAAAAACTGCTGCTCTGCAAAAATGGATCATTGATATGTTTGTCCTTTCTCTTTCGGTGGTTTTGCACAAGGAAAATGTACACGTGTGAACATGTTAACACACGGGTATACATACACAGCTTCTAAGTCAGAGCCAGAGGGTGCACATCTATTACTGCATGGACATTGTTGTTGACCTGCTTCATTCATGTGTCTTTTGAAACTGCATTATTCTTTGCACTTGTGGAGCACTGCAAGATACAGAACAAGGAAATGGTACTTTCCTCTCAAATACAGCTATATTCTCCTTATAACATTTTTAAGAGTCCCCAGACTTTATTGCTAGTACTGAATAATGTAAAATAAAATAGCAAAAATAATTGCTGAGACAGACTGTGAATGGATGCCACCTCTTTTGCTAATTTAAGCTCTGAATATCCATTCAAATAATTCTGAAGGTAATTTTTACTACTTCATCTTATTAGGATGAATCTGTTGTCTTTAAGACTTATGTTTTGCTTCTGTTCTCGTTTTCTCTCTTCTGTTCTTCCAGTTTTGTAAGCCCTTGAACTGGAACAGCTGAAGGAGGGAGAATCTCAGGAAAAAATCTCCCCCCTACTTCCCTTGTTCTTACTTGGGCATCTGCCTATACCTACTGCTGGAAACAGGCATACCTTTGGTGTGACCCAGTGCAACCACTCTTATGTTCATATTTCATTTGACAGTAGTTTGAATTTACAGGAAGTAATCCTGTAATAATTTCCTCTTTTCAATGACAGACACATTTGGCAACAACTTAAAGTGGTATAAGCTTGTAAGTCCTTCACTTCTAATTTCCTATGAGCTCTCCTAATAATGGGAAAGAAAAAACTTAAGTGATTTGGTTCAAAATATACTCATAGGTTGCTCTCATGGTTTGAGTTCATAAAGTGCAGGGATGTTTTGTGAACTCAGATCTTTGAAGCAGTAAGACAGCAAGGCTACATTTCTAGGAAAGAAAAGTAACAAAGGAACATATGCCCAAGCAGTGTGGAAATAGTGCTGCAGCTCCGAAGAGCTGAGCTGAGTGGGCAAGGTGTATGGACGCTGGAAGGGCCAGGCACAGCGGCTCTGTGGGTGTTCACATGTGAACTGCTCTGCCAGGTACTCTGCAGGGTACTGAGCTGAAACACAAGGGACTTGATACTCAGCATACTTGAAATGTCACTGGTCTGGTGCTATTTCTTATTCTTTCTTCACCTTTGGCAAGCAGCCCAGGGTAGAGGGTGTCATTTGTCTGTAGGAAGTCCCTGTCATTGCTGCTCGTGAGGGAGTAGGTGATATGATTGTCTGTTGAGTGACCCAGGAGACCAACAGTGAAATTAGAAAAGAAACCTCAATGCCTTCAGTCTTGGGGCATATCTCCACAGCTAGCCGTGGAAAGGTAAAGTCTATTGTCATTTCTCCTCCCCTTCCAGTAGGTGAGGGTGAGCCAGCTCCGATTGTGCAGCCCTGCAGCTATTGCTGAGCCCAGACTAATGGACAAATCTAGGAAAGTGGGGTATTTTAGCATAGGAATTGAAGTGCCTGCATAGCTTCAGGACCTGATCTGGGTTATGGCCTAGCAGACAGGCAGAGCTGGATGTGCCCATGTCAATGTGCCCTCAGCCCAGTGTGACTGTCAGGGCACCGCTGTGCCTCCTGAATCCCCAACTTCTGCTAAAGCCTCTGGGCACTACTGCAATATGGATACCGATCAGGCAGTTTGTTCATATGAGAAGGACTGATTGGCTCAGTCACTGTGTTTATCTGCAAATAAAGTATTACACTACGCTGGAAAGACCTTTCACAGATTTTCAATTCTTAAGATCAGCACTAACATGTACAATGTCCTGCTGACTACAGGACTGAGTTAAGCTTTAATACAGGATTTCTAAAATGATTTTTTTTTTATATCTTCCATTTTCATCCCTATCTTACTTGATAGTCTTTTAATGGCTTGGAGTCAGTGATAAGGATAAAGTTGGTTAAGTGGTTACCTCATGGCTATTTCCAGCACTTTTGTGTGATTGGTCAGTAAAGACTTGGTTCCACAAAAATATTAGAAAAAAATTTTTCCCTGTGAGAGTGACAGAGCACTGGCACAGGCTGCCCAGGGAGGTTGTGGAGTCTCCTTCTCTGGAGACATTCAAAACCCACCTGGATGCGTTCCTGTGTGACCTACTGTAGGGGATCCTGCTCTGGCAGGGGGTTGGACTAGATGATCTTTTGAGGTCGCTTCCAACCCCGAACATTCTGTGATTCTATGACTAGACTGCACAAGGTCTGCAAGTGTCTGCTACCTTGTGAAGAATGTGGTGCTTATGTAGGTACTAAGAAAACAAGAAAATATGTTTCCTGGAGACCTGTGGTGACATGATATCTCCGCTGTCATCCATTCAGCTCCACTACACACTAGCTGATTCTTCTGACTCATATTTGGGATTTATAATTGCCTTTGACAAAATCATTTGAAAGTATTCTCCTTTTTCAGGACTGGGTAAAAATTCCAAGATTTTTGACGAGGAATGTGAAACCCAAGAACTTCTGAAATGACACATGTTTAAATCTTATTTAATTCTTTCCACTAGTTTCAAGAGGTAAAAATTTTCCTCCACCTTCTCAGAGATAAAGTTTAAAGAAGAGATAAAATTATGTTTCCATCAGTTTCACTGTGTCCCTCCAACCACTATAACTGGATTCATAACCCACTAAAATTACCATGAATCTTTCATAGTGCCACTTCAGGAGACTGGCACAAACCAAATCCAAAATATTGATGCTCCTTGTTTTTCATGCAATCTGCAACACCTGAAAGATGAGATTAAGGGACTTAATAATTGTGATAAAGACATGGATTAGGATAATTCATTTTGATGATATGATATCCTTCCAACCTCCTTCTGTGACACTTGCTGGTTCTGGAAGCAGCTCTGGCTTTGTTTTGAGTAATGTTGTGAAGACTCTGAATCTTTGACCTTCTTTTTTCTCTCTACATGTAGAAAGTCCTGGAAAATTCCCTAATGGCACAAATTATAGAAGGCACTAAACCTGACTTGAGGAACACTTGCAGTCACTCTCTCTCCCCCTCTGCTTTTTTTTCCCTACTGCACTTGTCAGATTGTGAGGAAAAGATAATCTTCATTTTACACAGGGGAAATTGGATGCAGTGGCAATGTATCACAGCAGTGAAAAAAAATTGACAAATAACCCCCCTCAACATGGTGTTCACATGTAAGGATTTTTTTATTCCCTCTCAGTCCTTGCTGTTCTTGTTTCCGAACGATACTGAGAGGAATAATACTACTTCTCCTATCTCAGAGCAGGAAATCAGCAAGTATAATACATGCATATGCATAAAATTCAGCAACAGGAGCTATTGCCAATTTAAGCCATTGCTCTCCTAATTTGGAGAAAAAAGGCTGTCTTACTGTCGTTAAAGTAAAAGCTTCAAACAGATTAGGTCAGGTCTCTGCAGACAAAGTAATTCTGTGGTACTTAAAATGGTAGGAACTAATCTCCATGAAACCTGAGTCCAGGGGTATAGACTATTAAAGATATCTATACGTTATAGGCCAAGGAGAAGATAAGAGGTCCAGCTCATAATGAGAAACGATAACTCTACACACTTTGTTTACAGTTTACCCCAAAGGCCACAGATTAACACAAATCTCAGAGCATCTTTATTATGGCACTGCATTAGAGATGGGGTTGCCAACAGAGGATGGAATTGCTAAGTAGGCTGGGACCATCTGTCCTCTCAGGGAGGTGAAAACGTGCATGATTGAGTGACACCTGCTTGTCAAGTATGGCCTGCTGGGAAATTTTCTCTTGGATCACTGAGCTCAGAGTACATTACCTGCATTAAAATCAGACAAACAATCTCATCAGCATTATGTATTTAAGCAACTCATGGCAATGTCAAAATAAAACATATATTCAAGATCTCTAGATCTTGCAAGATTAGGAGCTTATATTTTGCTTTCCATATTGGCAAGCTTAGTTTCTGATGGAAATTGAGCATTTAAAAGAGACATGTTCAGTTATTTTAAAGATCACTGGAGAAAAACCAACAGGAAATACAAGCATGGGGTTTTTTTCTTTTTTTATTGATTTTTTTTTTAATTTTTGCTTTAAAAGCATTGAGTTCTCCTTTTATAATAACAAGTCTTTGCAGACTTTGTATGGATAAAGGCATTGCCCCTGTGAAAAGGAATATTTTTGATTACATTCTGCCTAATGTAAGGAATTGCCCTTTTTAAAATATTTAAACGCTGTGGAACATGTTTAAGCAATGTTTAATAAAAGTATATAAAGGACAAGAAAATACGAGATGACACTTCTGTCTGAACTCATGCTGTTGGGAAGAAAGGTACTCTTTCTCCTCCCTTTTAAAAAGTACCACAGCATGAGTTAAGGTCAGAGTGTCAGCTTGAATTTCCAGTACAGATCCTGATTTCCTTCTCTTGTGCGGTTATCAGCTTGATCATTAGACCTAAATCTAGATGTCATTGAAAATCTTGGGTGGTTTTATCTGTAGCTGTAGTAGAGGGGATGTTTGTGTCAGGACTTGACCTTTAATGTGATTTGATTTATTTTTTTTTCAAATCAAGGTTCATTTGCTTTTTATTAAATAGGAAATGTTCTAATGCTTATCATTAAAATCTCAGTATCTGAATCTAATTAGTATTTTGATGTGTTGCATTCCAGAGTTATAGGCACACAAAAAAATCTGTTGAAAACAAGTACAAAAATAGCAGAAAAGAGGAACAGAAAGTGGTTAGAAAAAGATCTGTATCCTGAGTACCGCACTACCAGTCATATTGCAAAAGAGCTTTTATTTCTGTCATTGATTTAATAAAGAAGTAATTCTATAAACCTGGATTATTAAAGCTATAATTAAAGATAACCAATAAACCTTCAATGGATAGTTAATTGGGTCCTTGCTGGTATGCTTCACTTTTCCATTTTCCAGTTAATAAATGAAGTATGCTTCTTCTGGACATTAAAATGAAGACTGTGTACATTACTTTAACTGTTGTGAGTGCTGAAACAGCCCACTAGTACCATGATACAAGTGCTAAGTGTATGTGCATTTCTCTCTGACAAAGAGTACAGCAGAAATCTGAGAAGAGTAGGATCCATCGTTTTCCTAGAGAGTCCCTGAGTCCTCCTCCTGCTGGTGTTAACGAGAGCTGTATGTGCCTATAAACAGATCAAGCTCAGAGAGCTCTGGGATCATGTCTTGCTGCTCCTGAAAGGTACAACATGAATCCATCCCTCTGTCCTACAGAAACCTCTTGTAATTCTCCACTCCACTGCTACTCCTGAGTGTGAGATGGTAGATGCTGCCCCTGAAGCAGTGGTTGCTGCTGTAGTGTTTTCCAGTGCAGCATGAGTGCTGGAGATCCAGGCAGGAAGGGCCAAATCTATTTTTGTGACCATGGATGGTATTTCTGATGTTGATCTCGAGCTCGTAGAGGTCAGAAATTGGAGCAAACAGAGGCTTCTTCCTATTGGCAGCTGTGGTTGGGGAAGGAGATAGAGCCTTCCTTCTCCTGGATGAACACTTCTTCAATCACCAGTAATGATGCTACAGATTTTATTCGGTTGGCATCACTGGGCTCTTGTCTGTCTCTAGAAATTTCCTTCAAACAATGCCAGATAAATCAGCTAACCTATGTTAGAGCAAAACAAGCAGAAATGGAGATAAGACTGAAGTCTCTTGCTCTTAAATAAGCATTGTGCTTCACTGATGTGTGGCCTTACTGGCAAGACATGCTGTATTTCAAAGGGATGAAATGATTATATTAACCTAAACGTTTCTGCAGTGACCTCACTCTGGCTGTTGCCATGCTTACCTGCAAATACAAGACTAAACAGCTGGGCTGATGCTCAGGCAGGGGGTCAGGAAAGGTCTTTTTGTGGGGAGGAATGTTCACACAGTGACTCTTTTTTCTTTTTTTTTAATTTGTGCTAAGTTTTATAGACTGAGGTGCTGATAAACCAACTGCAAAGCATCTTCTCCTTTTGAGGGGCTGATGCATGACATCTTGAGTACTGTGCTGTGGCTTCTGACACCCTTGTTGGTAACCCAAACACAGCCTGCAGATACAGGGTGACACCGATAATGCTCCTTTTTGGCTCTAGGGTGAGATGAGAAAGTGTTTGTTATGGAAGTGCTGTTTTCTACTAAAGGTGATGCTGGCTGTGTTGTGTTCTGTTCTCAGGAGCTTTAATTGTGGGCTTTAGCTAATTTTTCAAGGCAGATTGCAAGTGTGTTTCTACTGGTCATCTTTGAGCAGCATTATCATTCCTGAACATACCTTTACTTCTTTTCTTTCCAAATGACTGACTTCAGAATATTAACTTACAATTCATTGCTGAAAGAATAACTAATAATTATACAAAAAATTAGGGATACATGCTAAAGGGTTTTCTTGGGTGAAAAACACAATTGAAAATAATTAATTTTATTCCATATCAATTCTGCTGCCATCTCATCTCCAGCACACCTGGTGCTTGTGTATTAAGTGTTGTGATTAATATCTGTCAGATATGGTTTGTTTTCTCACTAATTCTCTAGCAGTGTGGGAATCCTGTGAAAGAAATGTCTTTTCAGTAGCATTTTTTTTTCAGGTGTATCTGATGTTGTATGTTTGCAGGAGATACCTGTGTTGAGGGGAGTGGAATCTGGGCTCAATTCCATGTTTTCCAAGAGAATCCTTTCCTGTTTGTCAAATCCAGAATAATCTATGGAGATGCAGGAGCACAAGAAGAGTTTTGATGACTTTTCCTGCTAGCTTGCCTGCCTAGCAAGTGCTGAAGAGACTGTGGGAGACAGCTCCTTAGATCCAATATTTGACGGGTAGCAGATCATGTCTGTCTCAGAGACTGACTTCTAGAAGATATGGGATCTTGAAAGTCCAATCTGCTAGCTGTTTTTCCTTTAGCTCCTGGTGAAGCTGGGCTTCCAGCCTCCTTTAAGGCTATCTTGTTTCCAATTAGGAAATCATTCAAGCTCTGGGGCTCTCCCAAGTTCATACATCTTACCAGCTTTCTAAACAGATTGTTGTCAGTCGTGATTCCTAGGATTCAAAGGGCTCCTAGTTTTGGATGGCTTTCCTGAGACACCAGCTCAGAGTAGAGGCTCTCAATGTTTGCAGGACCTCTGGTGAGGGTCTTTCAGCATGTGACTGCCAACCATGCCAGATAGTCTGGGGTCCATCAGGTCTGTAGCTCTGGCATAGCCAGAGAAGTGCTCCCACTACTGCTGGAGTTGGTGGGACTTGGGCTGCTGGTGGGACTGTCCAACCTGGATTATACATTTTGAGCAGGTCTATTTTCCAGAAGGTTTGAAGGTTTTGTTCCAAACTGGGATGAAATCCCTTTTTCAGTGGAGTCACCTCTGCCCAAACAGATAGAGAAATGAAGATAGTGTGCTCCTTAATTCCTGTAGAGCCTATTGAATGGTGTATGACCATTACCAGAAAAACCTAAACTGTTTGTAAAGCTAAGTTGCAAATTGGAACTGTCTGGAAGTTTACCATCTGGTTTTAGAAATTGGTCATTACTATTAGTTGGCCATTGCTTTCTTCTGCTTTTGGAACTTAAGATCTGATTTCTGTTAACAGGAAGGCTACTTCATGCCATTCTCACTGTTCAAAGTGGTCATTCAGTATCTGTAATTATAGTTTGGTACTACCCTGAGGTCTGTTTGCATCACTAGAAATGTTTAGAGTAGCCTTTGTTCAAATGGGAATCAGGGTTATGAACTGCAAATATTTTTACTATGGTAAAGAAATAAAAAGATACCTTGGGCTTATTCTAGGCTCATTAACAGATGAAGATACCATGACATCAGTGGCTTTATTCTCAGTCTACAGAAGGGCAATTGAGGTCTTTTGCCTGTGTTTTCAGTTCTAATACAGCCAATAGAGAAAAAAAAATTATTTCCTTGGTCACATACATTTAGCAGCATCCTTCTATTGTCTCCCACTTGCATTTGGCTTTTGTTCTTGTTTTCATACGTTTTCATTTCTTTGAATAAATGAACTCTTTTTTGTTAAGAAAGAAAGAAAAAAATAGCACTG
Source organism: Apaloderma vittatum (assembly GCF_000703405.1). Lineage (NCBI taxonomy): Eukaryota > Metazoa > Chordata > Aves > Trogoniformes > Trogonidae > Apaloderma > Apaloderma vittatum. The sequence continues at coordinate 45,494 of NW_009696356.1, read as the reverse complement.
TTCAAGCAAACAACTCTTATTTGAAACACAGAAAATTAACAGGGCCATGCAACTGAACAGGCTATAACATGCTTTCAAAGCTGATTGTCTGAAATGCTGGGGCTCTACTCCGCCCCCTCTGTTTTGCAGTTGTGGGCTTGAAAGCACCTCGGGCAAGAGACTGCTGGAGCAGTGAGAGCTCTGAAATTTTTGTTTGCATAAATTCATAATTAATTACTCTGGTGTGAAAGGGATGGGGAAAAAATATTTTCCCTGCTGCTTAGCAATTTTAAATTGGTTGGTTCTTTCTGTTGGCGGGGGCAGCGAAATACTGTCAAGCCTAAAAATGCTTCTGTTTATCTGGGGATGCAGCAATGTTTTTGCTCTTACTTTACACATACAGAATATACATACAGGGAAGCACTGAGGGAGTGTATCATTCAGAGAAAAGGAATCATAGAGCAATTGATAATTCAGGTCTGCTGTACTCTGACATACACAATAGTGTGGCATCAATCTTGAAATAGTACAGAGGGAAGTATAGCCCATCAATCACTTTATTATTTCATCCAATTTTGAATAATCGTTTATTTCTATTTTTCTGATTTGCTCTGGAAAACTAACTTTTTCCAGGTCTCAGTGAGAAAGCATAGCTCAGGTAAAATCTTCCATAGTTTAAGCTAATGTATTCAGTGTAGGAATTAGAACATCTTTAGTAATTGCTCCTAGATTTTTTCCTAGCTGTTCTGGGATGTAACTAGTTCTAGGAATAGCATACTTAAGTTTTTATAGTTAAGATTTTCTATATGCAAATCTTTAGAAGATTTTAACCAAAAAAATGATGGTGTATAAGTATTTCTTTTCACCTTGCAGATTATCAAGAGTGTTGGTAGTGTTTATAAAATATTGCTTGTGGTGGAAGTACCTTTCCTAGGACATATCTTTCTGCGACAAAACTAGCTGGTAACACTAACAAATTAGACTGTACAGGTGAGGAAATCATCCCGTGTTGCAGGCACCTGCATAACTGCCCATGGGGACATTGGTGGCCCAGGGACCACAGCAGCAGAGCGGAACCCATGAGATTTGGGTTGTGCTTGCAGTGTTGCCACTCCTCAGTTATAATTTGCATAAGGTCTTCCTTCTTCTCCATGCCTTTGCTTGCTTTCTCATCTGTTTCTCTGTTGTTAGCTGCAGGTTATTAAGGGATACATGGTTGGACCATGTGGCAAAGGCGAAACCTGAGATCCTTCCTTGCTACCAAACAGTCACTCTCTCACATCCAGATCACAAAGTATCTGCTCTGTTCATCTAAAAACAGTAAGCTTTTGGGAACAAAGATACAGTTTAAAATGGTTTTGTGCAGCTCCTAGCACAGTACCAATCCCCAATTAGATGGGTTCATCCAAATCCTAAGGAAAGTTAAATAATTATGGAAAGAATTTTAAGCTTAATCTTTGGCTGCCTGGGTAAGGGAGTCTCTTTTTCAAATTAGTGCCAATCTGGAATGACAGTCATTGCAGCCTGGACTCTGCATTGGCAAACCCTTGTGACCTGCCTCTCACTTTTTCCTGGGCAAGATGCAGACACTCCAAGGATTTGTTTAATGGGTGCCTGATTGCAGAGGGAGACTTCATGCATCCACATTCAGACTGTTTCTGTCTAGACTTAGGCTTGGTGGAGGTGCATAAGCAACCTCTTGCAGGTATATCAGGTGTGATAGATTTGTGGTTTCAAATGGATTGTTGATGTAGGGGCTGCAACAATCTGGTCCAACTGCTTTGGGTTTCTTGTTGCTTACTCCCCTGAGGCATCAGAGAACACCAAAAAAATGAGGAGAGGAGAGGAGAGGAGAGGAGAGGAGAGGAGAGGAGAGGAAAGGAAAGGAAAGGAAAGGAAAGGAAAGGAAAGGAAAGGAAAGATATGAATGTGAAGAAATTTCTGTTGTGGGGATGAAGGCACAGAGACAGCTAAAAGCTGTCACATGTCAATCACATAAAGGGTAGGAAGCATATGCAATGTAGTTAATGCTCTGAGCAAACGGGAAATGAGAAACAACTGGTCTCTGGGTATTAATTACATACTGAGCTGCTAATAACTTGGAGACAATGTGAGCATCAGCTTCTGATATATACTAGCCTTGGAAAACAAATACAATGAAGGATAAGACAATTTAGAGTGGTATAATATTAACCAGGGCAGTCCAGGTAAAGTTCGTAAGGAGTGCTGGCACCACACCTGTACAAATACTCCTGCCCTTTTCAGGGCACTTGCTGGCAGTGATGCACAATAAAGGTGCATTGATCTCTTTTATCTTCAAACCAGTGGTAAGGTCTGAAATACCGACTGAACCGAAAGACCTCATTAACTTCAGCTATCAACAACAGTCTAATGTGAAGAAAAAAAAAAAGTTAAAAATCCCAAGCATCATCTCAAACAGTCCCTCTCTCATTATCTCAGCCCTTCCTGAAGAAGATCAATAAACAATTTGCATATTTTTTATCAATATTTAATGTAATGCAGCAGGATGCTTTTGATGGCTCAAGTCCTTCTGTGCACTCTTTTAACATGACAGAGACTAAGAGCCCAGCAGGTGCTCAGGTGCTGGGGTCAGTTCCTAGTTAAAAACATTAGGGATTGGTCTGGCTAAATAATCTACAGCTGCCCATCCAAGGGCAGGAGTGAGAGCTCAGAGAGCATGGTGATGAATTTTAATGATCCAGGAAGAAAAATGAGCCTGAGCTGCCATGCAATTAGTGGGCTGTGGAAAGATGTGTTGGGTCTAAATGAGGGACATGATCTGCTCTTGACTCTCAGTGTGGTAGGAGCCCTCCCTCTGAAGGCCGTAATGAGGAAGGTAGATGAGATCCCAAACAGGTTGACAGAACAATTAAGGGGAAAATGGGAGTTGATTCAAAATGCAGTATCGCCTTTGATGGCACCAGATACATTCAGATCTTCTCCCTTAAGAAACCTCTGCCTCTCTTCAGAAGTGGGTATGTGCTTAGGGAATTCCTTTCACTCTCTGCATACTTAAAAATATATATTTTAAAAAAAAATTATTCCTGAATTAACCTTTATTTAAATATGAAAATAGCTTGGAAGAAAATGCTGGGTTCTGATCTTGCTTACTGAGGTGTAAATTTGGAATAGCTCCTCCAAACTCTCTGCAATGAGAATGAATTCCAGGACAGTGTGTCTTCTGAAGGTCCATGTTTTATGCAATAGACAAAATGCAGTTTCCATCTAGTGATGAGACTATTGTTCCAGTCTCCTTAATTTAGATGAGGACAGGCTGCATGAGCTGGGCTTGTTCAGTCTTGAAAAGAGAAGACTTTGAGGGGACCTAATAGCTGCCTTCCAATACCTGAAGGGAACCTACAGGATGGCTGAAGAGGGACTTTTTACAAGAGTGCCTGCTGATAGGACAAGGGGAAATGGGTTTTAGTTGAAGGAGAATAGATTTAGGCTGGATCTTAGGAAGAAATTCCTCAGTAGGAGGGCAGCAAGATTTTGGAATAAATTGCCCAGAGATATTGTGGCTGCCCCCTCCCTGGAGGTGTTCAAGGCCAAGTTGGACGGAGCCTTGAGTAGCCTGATCTAGTTGAGAGGCATCTCGGTCCATGACAGGGAGGTTGGATTAGATGATCTCTAAGGTCCCTTCCAGCCTAGGCCATTCTATGATTCTATAACTTCAAAGCTATTTGAAGAACACAAAGGTTCAGAACTGCTGAAGGGCAGGTTCCTGCAGTCGGTCTGAAGAAAACTCTTGAGTTATTTTGCTGCTTCTGAAGAAATACAGACAGGTGTATTTTAAAAATGAAAATAATATAGATGTTAAAAATAGTTACATTTATACAGACTAAGTGACAGAACACTGCAGGCAAGTTGAGATTTTACCTATTAGAAGAAGTTAACACTTTGGTACTACAGATAATGCACCAGGTAAGAATAATCTGTTAAAAAAATCTAGTCTCACTTTTCTACCTCAAAGGTATCAAAAAGGAGAAAGCAATTTCAGTGCTCATTATCTGAACATATTCACTTAGGATGATGATAGAAAATGGTTACAGACATGATGACGGAGCTGCATCAAACAGGTCTGTTTTTGTTGGTAGGACAGATTCAGTACTTCTGCTTCAGTAGAGAGATGACTTGTCACATAGACCACACAGTGTTGTTGCCTTTTTTGGACTGGACAGTGTCAAAATCAGTGTGGATACTTGCATGTGCAAATCGAAAATAGGTTTCTACAAGTAGCTTTTCATGTTGTGTTATCTTATCCCATTCATAGTCAGTCCTGAGCTGATGAATGATGGCATGTAGTCAGCTTGATTTTCAGGAGTTTGTAAAATGCAGTGGCTATAATATTTGTGAAAAAGAAAATAACAAAATGAAGAAGGCCAGAGAGAACTCCTGTTTGGAGGCAAGGAACCCAAGGCAGGGGGATTGGAAATAGATGATCTTTAAGGTCCCTTCCAAAGCAAACCACTCTATCATTGTGATAAGCTGTGAAGAACAAGGAGGGTGAATATTTTCTAAGTGGCCACACAGAGGAGTATGGCCCAGCCTGGTGCCTTGGCTAGAACAGTCAAGAGATTCTTTTGTCAATGTTCAAGTATATTTATTTTAAATAAACTGGGGATTGTTCTTCTCCCTATACTGGTCCAGAGAACCAGCTACAGGTTGATGGCTTTTGCAGCCACCTTGGACAGCAAGCAAAAGAAAAATCCAGGGAAATGGTGCCTTCTGGGAAAACACAGTCTTTTCACTGATTCATTTCCTTCCATCATTGGCTTTGTTACCCTTTGCTCCATACAGAGGACTGAGCTACCTGTAATCTCCGTTTAAGCCACCAAGAGCCATTTAGGCTTCGAGCCGTGTGTTTGTATTGTGAACCACTACTTCATTATACACAGAGATTTACAGCAGACGAGGACAAAAGTGTTGCATTAGCTTTGCCATGCTTGGTGAAGGAAAAAACCCAACTTGGGAAAATGGAAGTATGCCAAATTTCTATACCACTGTGATGAAAATATCTTTTTAACTCTAAATCAAGTTTATGATTGATTAATTTGTTAGAGTTTTTTGTTTAATAAGTACCTGATTTTGTTTTCCAATAAAAAGTTCATCTTAATAAACTTATTTTTTAGCTACCTTTGTTTAGGCCAACGAGTTAACATAGAACTCTTCAATGTAGTAGTCTTATGCATACATGCAGTTCTGTTTTTTAGAAATTTTTAATTTCTCAAATTTATATTCATGCAGAATGTTTGAAACTGCTGACAATACTTGGTGTATTTAGGTGTCTGCTTTCATCTGGAAAGGGAAAAAGTAGAGGAAAAAGGAAACACCACAAAACATAAAATTAAGGTGTCAACAAAATTTCATGCACCCCTCACCTCAGACTGATTAGCGCAAATTAAATTTTGTGCTAATTGACCAAAGCAGTTAGTGTTACACAGAAATTCATGATTTCTGTTTATCCTACTTATCCTTGCAATTACTTCCTTTTTGCTTGGTGTGTGAGCATAAGAAGGTGTTTTTAACGACGATCAGAAAGAAATGACCATTAGCTAATAATACCTTTTCTGCTAGAACTCTGCCTAGAGACTGGCTGAGATTAGTTTAATGAACTCATCCACTTGCCTGTTTTTTGTTTGACAGTTTCCCTTCATATTTCTGCTGTGCTGGCTAAATCTCTAAATATTGAACCGAATCACAGGTAATGGAAAACTTGGTCATTTGTTGCCTGTATATTTTCCTGCAGACCAGAGAACAGCGCTTAGAAGCTGAAAGTTAAAGGCCCAGAGCTGTGCACTGTTGAAGCTGATGGTAAACTATAACTGTTCCAAATGCCAGGTGATACTAGAGACCACTGATAATTGATGCACCCCCTCTACATTAAAGGCACTGTTAACCCTTCCTGTAAAATTCAGTGTGCAGCTCTTCCTGGGTCAAAGCAAGGCTATTCTACAAACATACAGAACCTAAAGTTAACGAATCCTTTGGACCTATGATCTAGTTCAGGTGGATGAACTCTTAAATAAAGGACCTGATCACGTCCTCTAGACCCAATCTTGAAGATGCTGAATATAGTTGCATACCATTAGAATGACAACAGTGAAAAATAGAGATGTCTATTAACCTTATTATTAAAGTTCTGCTGCTGTTAATAAACTTGGCCTTATTTTGACATTAACTGAGCTTTTCCATTGATAGCCAGATTATATTGTAAATTATAAATTTTCTAGGACTTGTCCAATAGGGGACTATATAACACCCTCCAGATGCTAGATAGACTAGATCTCTTGCTAGTTAGTAGAACTATAACAAGCTGGGAGATGGCAGTAGAGCTACTTTTCACTGAACTAGTTTCAAATGAGGAGGTCTCGTTCTAATGAACACCTTTATAATACGTTTTGAGCTCTGCTAATGAAAATTTCTATGTGGAATGGATAACAATAGGGACTGCTAGCACTGAATACAGAGGAAATAAGAAGGTTGGTAAAGTTGGTACAATTTCTGAAATTACTTGAGCTATGAATTATTTTACTTCTCTGAGATTACTATCATTAATTGTGGTGTAGGTATTTTTCAGCTGGCTCTTCTTTGATCATTTCCTTGTCATCTTTTTACTGTCTTTAAAATGACAATGAAAAGGACTGCTTTACTAATTTTGGGGTTTTTTTTCCCCATATGCTTATAATATCACATATTGTATAATACATGTATTGTATTATACACATACTGTATAATATCACATATTGTATTTTTTCCTTTAACCATATGGGAGCCAAGGCATGACTATTTTGCTAGTGTTAACAGCCAGATAGATGCTCGCCAGAAGAGATCCACTGACCACACTGAAATGTCTACTGTGGGAGCGGAGAGTTCATCATGTGACCCTTAAAAATAAAGGTTATTCACAGAGAGACACAGCTGCAGACCAGGACACTGGTTGTAATATATTAGGATTGTGTTCAGATTCTGCTGTGGGTACTGAGTAATATTTTAGCCAGGTGGAATCCCAGTCCTCGGGGATACTAAAATCACTGCTTCTTAGTGAAGCTGTGGGGACAGGCTTTAAATATATGTTGTTGCAAACTGGTTTTTGACCTGTGCCAAGGCAGGGAAGCTGAGCAAGAAAAGCTGACCTAAAAATATTGGCTTTTTTCCTAACTTGCTTTAGGAGCAAGAACATGGTGCTAGCTTCCTCTGCTATAAAAAGGAACTGAGTGGTTTCCTTTGTTGCCTGGAGATGTGCTTGGCTGGCCTTATCTTCGGTACTTTGTTCAGTTTTGTGTTCTGTGTTACAAGCAAGAGGGTGATAAACTGGGAGAAGTCTAGAGACCAGCAATTAGCAATCTAGACAACATGATGAAGAATTGAATGAATAGGGATTGTTTAGTCTGTAGAAGAAGGGTCAATTGGGAATAGGCTAATAGTCTTCAAATAAATAAAATCCTTTCTGCTGGAGAAAAGAAGAAAATTACCTTTTCTACTTGACTGACAGCAATAAACAAGAACTGATGCTCTTGAACTGAGTTGAATCTGTTATAGCTCAAACCAGAACAGTATGGAAGAAAGTAAGGAATCTTCAGGCTACACATTAGAAACAACTTTGCAACAGTAATATTAGGAGTATAGTAATAAGCTTGTGTGGAAGATGTGCATCTAATAAAATATTCTGTGATCCTTCTGTTATTTCTTTCATTCCTGTAATTCCCACTTTCTACAAGAACTCTGATACTGAACATGTATTTCAGAAGGAGGAATGCTCTGTGAGAAAGTGAGGAATCTAAAAGGGGTTAAATCCCAGCTTCTCTGCAAATTTCATGTGGTGAAAAAAAAGAAATTCTGGAGAGTTACTATTTTTACAATAAGGATAAAAAAATTTATTTCCTTTTTCCTTTTGCTTTGTCTAATTGGATGACAAATTGCTGGGATAGGATTGCTATCTCTGTACAATTCTGAATGGTAGAGCTCTATTCTTGGTCAGGGTTCACAAACAGTAATGTTGCAGGTATGATTATGCCGTTAATAATTTCACACAGCTCTATGCTGATTTCTGCTCCTGTGTGTTTGATTTTATTTCATTCTGGGAAGATCCCATGGTCTTCAACATATTTTCTTCTATTTTTCTCTTTCTAATAGTAATTACTTTTCTTGTCACATATCAAAGAAGGCATCACCTTCACCTGGTGCATTGTATTCTTTTAGTTCCATTGGCTTATCTCTATTTTTGGAGTAATTTTAGGTGGTGTTTGTTTCAGATAAGTTGAAGGTTTAGATGTAGAAAATAATGGATAACTGTGTATTAGCACTGTGGTGGACACAACTTTACAGTTGCTAACTGATCCAGGTCTCAGTGGAGTCACTGCAAAGACTTTCACTGACCTCACTGTGTTATTCGCATTCGTGCTCATCAGTCATGTTTCTTCAGCATAGACCCAAATCTATTTTGTCCTCTATAATTTTGACATAAAGTGTTGGCACTGCCTCTCTGATTAGGACTCTGCAAAACTCCATATGGACCTCTCAATCTCATTCAAATATCCCTGCGTCCCAGTCTGCAACCTTTCCCCCATATATTAACTTTGAAAAACCTGTGAAATTAGCGATGGATGGTGTTTTGGCACCAATGAGCTGACACATTTACTTCAGATTTGTTATCCCTGGTACCTATAGCTGGTGCATCTTAACACTGACAGGTTTACTGCATCTCCTGTGAAGTGAACTATCTAACTCTGGCTTTACCTTGATTATACACCTTCATGGATACATCCCTGCATCATTACTTTTATTAAATGCTACTTTTTGAAGAAACAAATTAGATCTGATTAAAGAATAGTGAATTGATTGGTGCTAGTCACATTTATCTGAGCTTTAGACCAGCCTGGGTCATGCCCACTTGCAAAAATCAAATTATGATGTTCAGGAGACAGACACCATGATAGTTTCAGTGGAAAATTACCAGGCAGACCCTTCTCTCACCCCCCGTTCCCTGCAAAGAGAGTTTTGGAACTTGTTTGAGGCATTTGATGCTTCTTGTACAGTCAGTGAAGAGAAACTACCTTTTCTGGCAGCCTGATGTAGGTACTGAGAAGTGGAGGCTTCACGCAGTTCATTTGCCAGCTTGAAAAGGGCCTCATCTCCACAGAGAGGACTTCATTTACGACTTTAGAGACCTCGCTGTGAGGTGGTCAACCTCCCTCTGTCCTTTTGAAGCTGTGCAGAAAAGAGTTCAGGAGTGAGAGGAAGCAGGAGAGTCTGTTTCTATAGTCAGTTTTTGAGGGCATTTTTGTGAGAGGTTTCAGGAAAAGAAGCCATGTTTTCCAGCCACAGCACCTGAGCCTGTTCACACAATTTGAATGTAAAGAGTCTCCTGAGGAAAAAAAAAAAAGTAATCTGTGTCAAGATGAGTGTTTTGTGTTGAATATAACACTGGAAATGTTTGCTGAATTTGGTCTAAGCATGTCCAATGGCTCAGGACCTTCCCTATTTCATCTCTAAATTGTAATGTTTATTAGGCTAAACTAAAGCATCTAGCTGCTTGGATCTAGTTTTCTTTCCCAGTGAAAGAAAACACCTGGGTTTAGATATGCGGGGAAATCCGCAGCCCAGAATTCAGATGTTTGTGGATGCAAGCACAGTCAGAAACATTAGTTCCTAATTGACACTGAAGTCCGAGGTTTGCCTGACTTCTGGTGGCCTAAATCTGATACTATATCCTACTTCAGGCTGCAGTGCATAGAAACAGCAGCTTTCTGTATGATAGCAATAACTGATTTCCACATTCATCTCGTAATTTCATACAGATTGTTATGGTCCATGAGTTTTGAAGAAGGCAAGATAGTGGTGCCAGGATCCCTTGGCATGATATTGCTGTACCAGGCTTCCAAAACCCCAAAAATACTGAATGCAGATGGAGCTCACATGGTATCTTCTGACTCCCTTAGAGCTGGAAACAGGTGTCACCCATTAAAAATCTGCATTTGGTCGTAATTCCTATTCTATCTCAAACCAGTCTCAGCTGCAGTTTGCCCGCTGTAGGAAAGAGAAGGTTGTAACCATCCTGTAAGCAGAGCTAGAAGAGTAACTGATTATTAAAAGGAATGGAGTTTGAGTTGGTTTTTTATGGTTTGTTTTTTGCTTGGGTTTTATTTTTTTTCTATTAATAGATCTACTCCCTTTACTGATAGCCTTGTTAAGCATTTACAGGTAGCTTAAAACTATACAACTGAGACAGTCTGGAAAAGTGATTCTTTGAATCAGTGATTTCAGATTCTGCTTTTGTGGAGAACCAGAAGATTTTTTGTCTATCTCAGCAAAATGTCCTGCCAAATTAAGAATAAATAAAAAACTGCCTCTGAGATGTATTCCCCTTCTCAGAGATGAGGAGGACTCTCCTTGCTCTCCCTTTGTTTTCTGGGCTGGTGCCAAGCCTACTGCTGACACCCTGGCTGGAGTCACACAGCCCAAACCTGAAGGAATAACCAGGCAGATATGGCAATGGACTAAGACTTGTTGCAATGCACAGCCTTTCTTTAGACCATTTAAATCAGTATTTTCAATTTTTCTTGTGATTAGTGAAGCTTTGGGGAAATATTTTTTCTGCACATGAAGAAGGATATGCATCTGTGTCTTTAAAGGATGAAGCAGACTCAAAATTTTGCCATGTGCTTTGCAAGTTAAAGACTGCAACTTCTCCCTAGTGTACTTGTGTTCACTAGACTCATCAAATCTAAAATAAATTATAATTTCCCAGGCTATTGTGTTTAACAAAGCTTTGGAGACATCAGTTGTCTTATTAACATTTATATTCCATTTTTTTTGACTAATATTATCTCAGAGAAATTAAGGAATGCTAATTAGTATTTGAAATGGTGGTAAGAATATTTTTTGTCTTCTTAGTGCTTAATGAAATCTGTGATGTAGCCAAAGATTTGTATGTGTAATGAAATCGCATATTTCCTCATGTTTTAAAAGAATGCAGTGTTGATACTTAGAGAGAATTTTAAAAATTTTATTCTGAAAACAAATGTCCAAGGATTTGGGAGGGATGCTTTGATTATTTCTATTAACCTTCACCTATGGAATGACATTGACTGACAAATTAACTGTTCTAAAGCATGATTCATTCCATGGACAAGCAAACACACCTGCCTGAAAAAGTGGAATAGCAAAAATTGTTTCCTTTCTTATCATGAAGTATGTGCATACCTTTACTTTTCTTCACAACGTCCTATCTGTTACAAAAGGTAATTGGTTGTCGCGAAACATCACGGTGTCAAGTACTATGTGAGAGTGACCAGACTGGCCTTGGAACAAGACCCATTCTTTCCTTAGCTTCCTCAGTCCAAAGATCTTATTTATTTATTTATTGTTTTTAATATTTGTATTTTTTTCACTTTGTAGACTTTTTTCATTCTACAAGCTGTTTTCTTATTTCTGTACCTTTCATGGTACAAAGAAGTTGTGTACAGGAAAAAGAACAATTACTGTGATTTTCTTGTGATTAAACCACCCTTTTAAGAGGCTATAGAGTAAATAGACTTGTCCATTTATCACAGGAGCATTCTGAGTATTCAGTAATATAAACCTGTAGTGCCTGTAAGACTTCGCTAAAGAACTCTTATTCCTAGAATTACAGCCTGTAATAAAACTGTGTTGAATCCCTAAGTACATCCTAACTACGAGGAGTGTTATCAGACATCGGCCTCAGTGGGAACTTTATGTGCCTGAGAATCATAGAAAGTAGCTGTTGTACCATAAATTCCTTCATGCAGGGATCGTTCTGTCTCTCCTTGGTGATGCTCAGGAATAATTATATTAACTAAATATAATGCATATCGCATATCATGTGGAGGTAATTGTTTCCAGTGGAGTTGCTATATCCCATAGGTTTTAACATAATACTCTAGATTTCATGGTAAATGAACAAATAAATCATGTTGCCCCCGTAAAATTTCTCTCTGACCCTGTCTTTGATGCATGATTCTGCATGATGCATGTATGAATTGAGGAGACATAAAAGACAAGCACTTCTCTTGCTTTAGACTGGGTTGCGTTACTGGATATTGCTCTATTACATTTGAGATGAATGGATAAACATCCTTTCCCTGAGCATAACTTGTATATAGATCGCATAGTGTGATCATAACTCAGCCATGATAATGTGTATTCTGTTTTGTTTTTTTATAAATGTAAACAAAGCAGACAAAGCAGATTATTTGTATTCAGTGTGTAGTATTCCCATCTGAATGTGCATCTGTGGATTTGTACTTTTTGCCTCTCTTTCCCAGAAGATATGTTGAGATGAACTGCAGCTATTTGTCTGCGATACAGAAATGTCATCACGTTATTCCACTTTGCAAGATGCATATGGGGCTACACAGTATCGAGCCTTTTGCAGTCACAACCCCATTTGTATCAACCTGTGTCTTTGTATTACCCCATGACAGACAGGACCGTTTTGCCTCATGATAAGCTGGATACTGCCCTGTCAGATCTACTCTCTCTCCTTTCTGTGACTCAGAATAGAGGCTGCATGTTGCTTTGTTGTGCGCTCTGTTCAGGAGAAGCTCTTGTTTTGAAGTCCCCTGATGCTAAATTTGGAACAGACTGATGCTCCAAGACATCCAGACTTTGGGCTTTTTCTTGACATTTTCTGAACCTTAGCAATAGTATCACCATAGTTTTTGAAACAGCCTAATATTTATCCTCAGTCATACAATAACATGAAATATTTCTTGAGAGGAACATTAATCTTGGAGCTTAACTTGCACTCACTTGACAGAAAGTGGGTGGCCTTAAGTTAAGACTTTCCTCACTTACCTGGCAGTCACTTCTTTGTCAGATGCAGTTGAGAAAATCCTTAAGAAAAAGAAGGAAAACCTCTCATCTGTGAGAGAAAAGTATGAAGTAGAATATAATCCTGTATTAGTATGTCTTAGCAAAGACTTTCCAAGTCCTTTTGTGCAGAAAGTCCAAATCTCCATTTAGATGGAGCCATTTTGAAAGGACGTTCTGCATGGGCATGCATGAATCTGGTTTCTTTACAAGAACGATAGGGAAGGCAAAATTTCATCACGTGAGGTGATTGATACAGAGTAAATTAGAGATCCAAACAGAGAAAGATCATATGGCGAAAGACAGCCTAAATCACCAGATATCCTAATACTCTTCAAGAGTTAAGTGGGGTGTCTTTACACGCTAAAATTGAGCTTGCTGAGCGTCTGGGGCTGGTTTCACTCAGTCGGATGTGGCTGTATGGGAAGTCTGAGATTTTCTTGCAGCTAAGTGGCTGTGCAGTCAGCCTGCTCCTAGAGCAGCTTGTAAAGTGTTTAGGCTTGACATTACCTCACCTAATATGCAACTGGCACTAAAACTTTGCCTAAAGCAAAACATTTAATTGCATGCTCTACTAGAAGAGGAAGAAGTCTAATTGGTCCCAGATTTATTCTATCAATAAAGGCAAATTATTTTCGTTTTTTCTTCTGATCTAAATACAAAGTATTTAGAGAGATTTCTAGACAAATCAAAATCTTTTTTGAAAGAGAATATATCTTGTGTTAGTCATGCAAATCTTAACTGCTTATATTAAATAATGGCTTTTAACGGGTCTAATCTGTTTTTAACAAGAAAATCTTAGTTAGATATTTTGCACGTTATATTCTGATAGGATTAAGTTGACTGTTTTTATTATTGCTTTGTCTTATTTATTATACTGTACTGTCAGGAGGAGTGCTAAATTTATCTGTAGCACTGTTCACTACTGTTTTAGCAAAAATTATGAGATTCTTTAAATTGTGCTGTTGTGTTAATTGAGAAGGTGGAGTTTTATTCCCATGGTTCAATCTTCTAATGAAAAAAAAAACCAGAGCAAACAAAACACAGCAAGAATGCAGGACCCCTTTTCCGTCCCGTTCTGTTTAAAGACCTATAGCAGCATGAATGAAACATCATCAAACAATTGCATCCCCCAGCCCCCAGGGAGCTAACGTATTTTATCAGCATTTACAATGAAAAGAACAAATATCAGAATCTCAGTATCACTGTGGCTTCAGTTCTCTTCCCCTTGTATTATTTTTTTTTAAACTCATTTTACAGAGCTGCAGGTTGCAATTCTCAGCTCTGTGCAGAAGAAGCCCTAATAATGGGTCAGAATTCACATGCACACCCACCCCACAGACATGTACGCGTAATTTTTTTCTTTCATTGTACAACAAAAGATATTATCTTGGTAATTCTCTATTCACTGTGTTACACCTCTTCCCGCTAATCCAATGCAGAACCAGATTACCAACCAAGCCTTTTGAAGCCTTGATGTTATTTTGCTTGATAAATTGGGCACAAGACTAAAATTGAAAAGAAATCCTGTTTTTATTATTGGAGACAAATCTAGCAAGCAGGAAGCATATGTTGTGCTTTGGACCACATGCTGGGGAGAGGGAGCTAGAGGGCTCTCACACCAATCAGTTACTTCAAACAATACTGGGTGCCCACCTGGGACGGAGCCTGTGCCATTAGTCTTGACTGGAGCAGCCCTCTAATGCCACCAGGCAGCCCTAAGGAGCAGAGAAGTCCACCTGACAAAATGTCACAAGGAGAAAAAAAAACAAACAAAAAAAATCAATAGATTAGACATGGATTTGCATATTTTTTTTTTCTAACAATTTGATACAAGAATATGCTGATCAAATGAGGTGGTGTGGAGGGGAAGAGATATGTTTCAGAAGCTAGCAGAGGGCTTATGTGAAAGCTTTAATGGTAGTGAGCTAATGCAAAGATTACAATAAATGCACGGACCAGCAAGCGCTGTGTTTTTCAAAGGGCAGTGTTGAGTATTGATCTGTATTAGAAATGATAATGAGGTTATTTTGTGCCTCGGTGAAATACCTTAACTGTTTCAGTGCTTCACATGCATCAGAGTTAAAGCGCTGGAGCCTATGAATTTTTAATGCTTCCCACTCCAGTTCCTAAATTTTTTCTGTCTTTCCAACAGCTCTTTCAGTTTTATATTCCTGGGCTATTGCAGCTACTTCTTTAGACAGTCTCAGCTTCTCATTTTACAATAACTGCTCGTGAAATAGTAGTTACTTAAATCCACCCCCACAGAAAGGAGCTTTTCTTTGCTAATATCTTGCAGACTCTTTCGTGTTTAAAATATTTTAAGTAAACTGAAGGAATGAACCTTTCAACTTTTCTGAACAGAGGTGAAGATCAGTCTTCACGGAGAACATAGCGCATTTTTAGTAATTTATTCTGGCACTACCTCAGCTTGCTTTGTTTTGATCAATAGAAAACATTTCCTAATTCTGCATGACCCTTCTGCTGATTTGGGTATATGTAATGCTTGCTTGGTTAGTGAAGCGATATGAATAAATTATTAATGTGAAGGCCAGATTCTTATTTAGTACAGCAGCCCAACATTTGTAAATGGACTGAGGCTAGCAGCAGCAACATATAGGACGACATGGAAAGGAAAGCTTTGCTGTTACAACTTTCTGCTGAAGGTTAAAAAAGAATCTTATCATATGATTCCCACAACCTCTAGTTTCTGGTGAATATCTTTTGGTTTTCAATCTAACTTATTTCTAGCAGTTGGCTGGAAAGCAAGTTATAAAATAGGAGACTTCAATTAAAGCTATTTCACCTTTGATGCTGTACATGAAAAGATTTTGCAAAGAGAACAACTGTTTTCTTTTGTGCTATCTAAGTATCATAAGCCTATTTGCACAGCTAAAAATATAATCCCTGGTTAGCATTCCAGAATTCAAACTATTGTCATTCCTTTTTCTCTGTAGCTGTTCAAATAATAATAAAAAAAAATCAACAGAAAACTATAAGCAGTCATTTCTAGGCACTCCAAGCTAAAGCCATCTCTCATTCAAAATTAATAACTGTGAAAAATAGTGTAATCTAATTCAAAAATGCGCTAAAGCCAAGAGAGGCAGGCATGGAAATATATTGCTATCCCTATTATTCTGAATCAAGTAGTTAAATTTTACAAACATTCTTTTCCTGATTTAATTAGACTAGAATTATCCCCAGTTTCACTGAGTGACAAAAAAAAATGCTTCAAAAATGTGGATTTTTCACCGTTTTCAGATGTTTTGCATTAGACCTGTAGTGAAGCAATAATGATTTACACTGACTGTTGACCCAGACTTGTGGGTTTAAGTGGGCTGTATTTTCTCTAGGAAGTGTTGTTTCTAAATAACAAGGACATTATAAATGATATCTCAAGGGCAAGATATTAGAAATGGTTGATGGGAGCTGATGTTTTTATCACTGATGTAAACAGGAATTAGGCACAAATAAGTGCTTCTGGGAATGCTCCTGTTAAAATTCTTTCGTTTCCCTTTGCTGATGAAATCAGACGGCTGCGACCCACCTCTTGTTTTTCTCTTGGTTATAGACCAATATATTTCCCTGCTTCTAATTTAGATCAGTTTTCAGGCTGATTGTGATTTAAATTCTTCCTCTTGGTGTTTTTCTGTTTGCAACTGTTTGTGTAGGGCTTGATGTGCAGAAGCAACCACATTTCTTTGGTGTTATTCTTGACAGAGTCTGTGACATCTGAGGTCACGCCTAGCTTGTCTTGCCCGGCTACTTTGCTCTTTCTACACCAAAATTAGTGTTCATGAAAACTTATTTGTGGCAAGCAGCTGTTCTAGCTTTTCATTCCCTCTAGGGCAGAAGGTTGGGAATAGCAGGAGGAGGGAATAAGGGAGGCTGGCGCCTTCAAAGGAGCTTTAAGTATGTGAAAGGAAAGTAAAAAATCAATTGCCTAAACTGCTAGAGAAGAATCACGGTAAAGTATCTGGTTACAAAAGCCCTGCAGAGCACTGCCTTGCCGTTGTCAATGGGATCAAAAAAAAGAAAAACAAAC
Source organism: Apaloderma vittatum (assembly GCF_000703405.1). Lineage (NCBI taxonomy): Eukaryota > Metazoa > Chordata > Aves > Trogoniformes > Trogonidae > Apaloderma > Apaloderma vittatum. The sequence goes on along the minus strand of NW_009696356.1, from coordinate 28,615 downwards.
AATTCTTTACAATTTAAATAATCAATTCCGCATGCATTGAAAAGCAAACAAACAAAACCTCCCAAGCTCTAACTTTTCTTAAGTTTAATAATTGATCACAGTTAGTGGCGTCCAACTATTGCATCGTGTGTGTTGACTTAAAGTTCACACTGTGGTTTATAACATCTCAGCTATGCTTTCTCAAGCAACCATGACACCCCACTTATCACTTTCTAGCCAGAGATATTTTGAAATACAGATAAGCGATTAGCTATTAGAGCAGCAGTGTTCAGGATCTCCTTTTACTGATTTACAGTCTGTCCCAGTATAACCAGCTATTTGCAGAGGTCTGAGAGTGGGAGCTGCTTTTTATGAACTGTGATCATGCTTTCCCACTGATTTCACAGAAGCCTTGGAAGGAGATAAAAAAAGGCAGAAGAAAAGGTCCCAGGTTATTCTTGTCCTAGGCGTATGCTGTGACCCCACAGTCCTGCTCCTTCTTTATTAATAACAAGATTAAACCTTAATAATGTTTTGTAATGCTTTGTGATATATCTTGTTATTAACTTTTTTTTTTTATTCTGAGAAAAATCTATTATTTACAACTCTTTGTTTCCAATTATTTAACTGGAATTTAATCCTTAATATGACATTACTCTCTGTCCTATGGTTATTTGCTCCCTTTGATATTCTCCAGTGAGAGACTCTGTCAAAAGCTCTTTGAAATTACAAATAATTTACACCCACCACATCCCCTTTACCCACTATTTTAGGAACCTTTGCAACACATTCTAGAATGCGAAGGGGCACAATTAACTCTTACGAGAGCTCTGTTAGTGTCATCCTATCAGTTGATATTTATCTATGTGCAGTATTTCTCTGTTCATAATTGCTCACTCCCATCTGTTTCCCCACTAGTGAAGTGACCTCTGCAAATTGCCTGTCATATGCTTGCTGTAAAAACCGTTACTGGGCAATATCCAGTCTGGTTTTCAGTAGGGAGAGGACATTTTGGAACAGATCTCAATTCAGGTGCTCTGTGTGCAACAGAAGAGGTAAGTCCTGCCACGCAAAAGATTACATGAGTGAAAATATGTTCTGGTCCCTCCAAATGTGCTTGTCCAGAAATTGTCACTTCCTCTCAGGGTGGGGTATGGTGGTGGTGCCTGGGCAATTCATTTGGTGTCTAAGCCCCTCAGCTCCTGACCCAAGCATTGGTCACTCCTGGGTGGGCTACAAGTGATGCTCAGTGACTCAGCTGTCACTCAAGTTTTCCTGCAACCAACTTTGAAGTGTTTTCTCAGCTGAAGCACCTGCCCATAGATACTCTTCTGCTGAAGGTCTTCAGTCACGTGAAGCCTTCAGAGAAGGATATTCTGGCACTGAGTAGCATTTTGAAGTGATGACAGTGGAGATACTATTATTATGCTCCGGAATGGCATCACTGCTGACCACAGTGACTTTGGGAAAATAATGCTTTCTGCCTGCCAGAGGAAAACACAGAAAACATTTTGGCCAGTGACGACTCCTAATCTGGCATAAAACAAGTCCACCAAGGTTACCTCCAGTATAGCTGTAGCAGTTAACACCACATAAGCACTTGGACTTAAAAGTAACTTTCCTCATCATTTTTTAGAGTTGTATATGTGCTGCATTTCCGAAAGGCTTTATGCTATAGATGAGTTGTTAATCGCTGAAAGGTTGGAAGATTTCAGGCAAGGATCCTACAGAATTTCCTATAAGCATTTGTACTAATTATCTTAAATTCAAATTGTTTCACAAAATCAAAGGGGAATTAAGATTTTAATTTCTTTCTCGCCCTTTTGTTTTTCTTCATTATTTGACAAAGCCTAGAGACTAATCCCATCTTAAACATGAATATAAAACAGACCTAACAGATGTTCTGTCTGCTACAGAACTTTATTTAAGGAGGCATGGTCTGCATGTAATATGCGCTTGAAGGTCAAAGCTTGTGGTGTAAAAATACAAAGCCTTGCCACTATTTAATTATTTTTATTTGTACTTCTTTCAAATTAGTTTAGTGCATGATTAATGGTATTGGCTTAAAACAGGCATAGTGTTGACAAGCACTGTGCAAACATCAACATTGCAAGCGTACCTCCATCCTGACCTGCAGCACCTTTTCTCTTCCCATTTCTCATCACTCTGGAACAGATCCTGCCAGTCCTGTGCCAGACGGACTCCTGTTTTTCCAAAGTACACAGCAGCTGGAACAAAGTGGAAAAGGACATTTGGACTCCAAAGACTGGGATGCTTTGCTTTTGCTGCTGTTCAATGGAAGCAGCTGGATTTTGAGATATGGCCTTTCTTCAGGTAAATTTTGTTTTTTTACACATTAACACCTGAATTTTGCTGCAGTATGAACCTGAATTAAGAGCTGAGGAGTCCTGCCTACGCTGTTCTTCTGGAAGGAACTTCTTGAGCAGGCAGAAAGCAGGAAAGGGATAAGGACCCCACCTCTACTGTCATATAAAAGTAAATGTTCTTGGATTTTTTAAT
>NW_009696356.1:23734-26085 GCF_000703405.1 Apaloderma vittatum | reverse complement strand
AAGAGTGTTTGCATTTCCCTCTCCACACCTCCATTAGGGTGGTGAGTGCTGGACATACAGTGAGGGCACAGCAGCCTGCTCCTTGTCCCTCTGAACAGCTCGGCTGTGTTAGGTACTGCAGGACATCGACATTCCCCTGCCCCTTCTCTCTAGACTAGCTTGGCTAAAAGCTGTGACCAAGTTGCTGAATGCTAGCCAAATTTTGAGAACACCAAAGCTGATTTGTGTGAACGCAACCTTGCAAAGCTAAGTGACTTTTGTGAACAGGAAAAATATGTTGTTCTGAACAGAGTTGGTCTTTTTTTACATTCCTTCTTTTTTTTTTTTTTTTTTTTTTTTTTCTTCCTGTGTTCCTCTTTGCTTTCCCTTGGAAAAAGGAGATTAAAAATATGAAAAAAATCTTGCTTTTAAAAAGCCTGTTTCCATGTGGACGCTTCTGAAAACTTGTGAGAAAAGTGGAGCAGAGAGAATGGAGAAGGAACCTCTTTGCTACTGTTTTACTAATTCCTGACTTGAAGAAACATAGAAGGTATTTGGAAAATGTGAAAATGCTATATTTATATTAATATTTTTTCAGATAAGGAGATTCATATATTTTGACCAGCTGTATTTTCGTTCTGAATGGTTTGCTGTGTGGCTCCAGGATTTTCAGGTATCAAGAATTTGAAAAGACACTTATGTCAACCTCCTTTTAAATAGTGTGGAGTTTCAACTAGCTCAAGTAACAAGTCTGAGTACACACTGGCCACAGAAGTCAGATGCATCCACATCCAGATTTCAAACACTCCATATGTGAGGTCGTTCTTGGCTCTTTTGGGTTGGACTTTAATTATGGAATTTAAATCTCTTTAACAGAACTTAAAAATCCTGTGTTATAAGCCATTCCATTTGTATGTCCTCTTTTTGTGCTGAGCATATCTCAGAGTGTTGTGTAAGTTATTTTGAAGTATATGCATTGGCTTCCAAGGGTTTTTGAACTTGGCTTTTAACTAAACGGTTCTCAGCTCTTTTTGTTGACTAAAGTTTTCCTTAAAGTTTTCTTTTTTTCATGTGGATGTAAATATGTGTGTCCATTAATGGTATAATAATACATTGCCTTGATTTTTTTTTTCCTTTTCATTTATGACAGTAGTTGTTGAAAATAGTGTACTTCCTAGTCTTCTAGAAAAATTTCAGTTTCTTTGTTGACTTTTCTTCCGGTTTTTGCCAAATTTCTCTTAGCTGTTTTAACAATAGCATGAGAGAGCCTTTCAGACTAAGAGGAAATTTGTAATCCGATCACGTACTGTATGTCTTTGAAAAGAAGGAAATACAAAGACAAAGACAGAATGTGATAGAATTTTATTTAATGCATTGGCATGAAGTGTAAATACATACTGCATACAGATACTAAACTTTTCTAGCTCTGCTATGAAATAATTACCCTAGGGACCTCTGTGTAAAATAAGTCCTATGTAACCATTCAAATATGGATGCTGTGATTCAGGTGATGTCTTCTCAATACTAAAGGTCATCCACCAAGGGTAAATGTGAATGTTTATTTAGCAAGAGATACTATTTTACCTTAGAAGAAGAATATGTGTTTTCTCCCCAAATTTAATACAAATAATTATTATTTTTTGTGAACACACAAGACACCACAGTGTATATAGTATTAGTTGTATCATTTTACTAAAGCCTGACCTTTAATTTGTCTGACTGATTCCAGTCATAGACTTAGTTTTCTCCGTGAAATAGGATCATAGAATCATAGAATGGCATAGGCTGGAAGGGTGCTCTTGTACAGATCTGTAGCCAATGAATTAGTGTCATCAGACTAATTTTTCCAATTTGTACATATAAAATAAAATATACCATCCTTGGGTTTACATTGTACTCCCTTCTCCCCTTCTTTCATGGCATGATAAAACACTTTCACATATGGAGAATTGTAACTAAGACTTGTACTGTGTGCTCCAGCACCAAGTTTTGTACGCAATCTTTAAAACTGGCAAGGGATAATCAGTAAAATACTGCTTCTGGCCAACTCTTCTCCTGAAAGTGCCCCACAAAATTCAGAAAGACCCCATTTTTTGTGGCAGGAGGTGTCTTATCCATAGTTAAACTAGTTTTTCAAGATCCAGCTTTGCTGTACTTTTCTCTTTGAAACTCCTGGCATATAGAGAATCATTTGACCTTTCTGTCTCTTGTTGTCTTCAATATTAAAAAGAGGACAATAACATTTAATTGTCTCTAGAGAACATGTGTATCAATATTTGGTTATTTTTCCCAAAGAGTTTTGAAAGCGTAAAATGAGATATTCTCTGAGTGCTGAAGAGCTATTATAAAAAAAATGAAGAAGTGAGACATTT
>NW_009696356.1:3322-23703 GCF_000703405.1 Apaloderma vittatum | reverse complement strand
GCAGGAATTAAACTGTGGCCTTCTGGTACTGAAGCAGAGATTTAGCACTGACTTTGGTGCTAAGCGGATATGGGTAGAATCAACGCCCCATGCAATAGCCAGCTACACCAGTTATGGTTAACAATGTGTTAAGCTGGAAATGAAATGGATTTGCTGACCAACCTCTCAGAGGATTATCCTCTCTCCCAAAATGGTGTGCTAGAAAATACTATCATCTTTATGTGTAGCTCATTAAATGCCTTCTTTTTCCGTTTGTGACACTTCCTGTCTCCACGGCAAGTGGTGGGGGATTCCTTGTCTGCAAGTGAGCCAAGCAAGCTTTACTTCTTAATCTCTCTGTAGGGTGGCAAACTGCATCTCCATAATGCTGGACTTCTGCGAAGGCTGTCCTGTTGTCAGCTGATTTGCTTTTCACTGTGACAACATTGTTTCCCATCTCTTAAGTAAATACTAGTGTGGTGATAGCAAGTGATAGCCCTGTACATTTCGTTTCAACTCAAGCAAGGATCTTAAACCACTGGCCTTACTGTACTCTTCTGATCACTTATCTTACTGAAGGCAGGCAACCTTTCCCGTTTTTGAGTTTTATCTTATTTTCCTCCCAGCCAAGTCTGTTTTATTCCATTTTCAGACAGTAAAACATCTCCATTCTCTTCTTCTGTCTTCTCCAGATGCACAAATTCTCTTTTAATATAAATACACAGCCTAAACTGATTGGGAAAGAGAAATGTTCAGAGGACAGCCATGCATGCTTCTGTAATTCAAATTAATTTTTAGGGTTCATTCAGATTCAACTGAGTCTTTGTATTATCTTGCAGTGACTCTGAGATGACATGAGCCCATAGTGATAGTATAAACTTGTAGTTTTGATTTAAAAGGAATATAGGAGACCTAAAAAATTTACAGATACCTTAAACAGGTTATTTCTGTGATTTGAAAGAGCTCTAGAAGGAAAAAATCAGTAGGAATGGTAAATAGTTGAAAGATTGTCAGAGGTAGAAGAAAAAGAAGGAAGAGATGTAAACTTTACTGGCTTTACTTCAATTCTGTTCCATCAGCAAAGGGATAGGCTAGAAGTAAAATTATAGTACAGAAAGGTCAGAAAAAAGAAATCAATTATAGGGAAAATGTAAGTCTGAAGAGTGGAAATGTCTCTGTGCTTTACAAAGGGTGGAGGGAGGAAAAACATGGTAGCCTGGCCTGGAATGATAAATGAGACCCTTCTTAGTTCTTTGCAAAAACAGGTGGAATACTAGCGGACATATTAAAAAAAACCCCAAAAGCCATAGGTGCAGAAAAAAAAAAGAAAAAAAAAATAGGGCATGTAATTTTGAAGGCTGAAATGTCAGCATCCTAGAAGCTTATGAAAAATAAAATCAAACAAATACAAATGGTAATACATAAGGGGCATATTACCACCCGATGGCACATACGTTAGACTCTGTCAGGAAGCATGTGCACAGCCTGAAAGGAAAGTATGTGAGTTTCAGATTTCATGGGAAGTGACAGTACCATATGTGGTGGTTAATGAGTTTGTAGTTTGCTAACTATGCCTAAAAAAGCTTATACAGCTGCTTAGTGAGATCAGCTAGAAAAAGCTCCCTGTTTCTCTTGGTGGGTAGCTTGTTCAAAGAAAGAAGCACTTAAAAATCTCTAAAGTTGTTATTATTTTTATGACGTGCCATAACATCTAGAAACGTGAGCTTTTGGTGAGGTGTTGTGCTAGGTGTTGTACTCACACTGAAATGACAGAGTGCTCCAAGGAGTGTGTTTTCTGAGAGTTTCTTTCCCAGTAACATCCTATTAGGCTGGATATTGGATGTAGGTCCACTGCAGAGACTGGTAGGCAAAACCCAAAATCTACATTTGTTGCCTTCAGTGGAGTTCGGAAATTCAGACCAGCCAATTATTTCACTGTATGAGTTCAGTAGAGCTGCTCATGGCTTCAGTGGAGTAGCATTAGCATGAGTCAGAAGGGACAGGGATGTTAGGCATTGAAAGAGTTGTGAAGGTTTAGCACTTTGGAAATCAGCGCTATTTGTTATTAGAATCTGTGGCCTTTGCTTTTCACATTAGAGAGACTTTTGTGAACCCGCTGTAAATATTCATTGCAAAAATGAAGTTGTCTGAAAATGAAATTGTGATCAGAAGACCTTTCTGCAGAATATGACATCAAATTGCTGAAACAGCTGCAAGAAAGAGCAGTGAGATGTGTGATGTATTTGGATTGCAGGGAACTAACAAACAGGGTTTTGATTATCCTAGGCAGGTGCAAGAGATGTGCTTTTCCACAGTTACTCCTCAACATGTATATTGACCACATGGTGCATGGAAGTGCATCAGGCAAACTGCAGCAGCGGTGTAAAAAACACATAATGACTGTACAGAAGGAACAATCTAAGCAGGGAAGAATAGATTAAGGCAGTCTTATTTGCACATAATTGTTCCTTTGTGAAAGTGCTGAAGATCTTAAAAGCCTTTAAGGTAATATGACAGAGAAAGGACCAAAAAAATCAATAGTCTTGATTCTTTTTCTCCTAGTTGGCATTAGTGTAACCTACTGGCTGAGTCTGTGTAATTTGGATGTCATCTAAATTTGCAGTTCAGACAGACTGCTAAATGTAGCTCAACAAGACAGAGCCTTGTCTGTCTGATTGTGACTAATGTAGAGAAAATGAGGTGTCTGATAGGGAGCTCAAAAGTGCCATTCCTCATGTAAACTGGAGATTTCAATTTTTCATTCCTTTTCAGTTAGAAATTGCATCAGAAAACAAAGCACACATGGAAAATGTACAGGAAATCTGGCTTTTGCATTGACTGGGGTTTTTTTGCAAATGCTGCAGCCTTCTTTGATGTCATAAAAGATTAACCAATTAGTGAATTAAAGAGAAAAATGATTTTTTGGGGGGTGCCATTGATCAAGATTATTTCCTTTACCCTGGAGGGAGGAAATACCATAGGCAACAAGCTGTAATAATGCTCAACAAGCTCTAATTTATTTGAACTCCTTTCCCAGCAGAAGCTGTGGAACTTCTTTCTGAGCGCATTCGCAGGACTGCTCTTTAAGCTGCTTAGGCCTGTCCAGAGAAATAGTAGAGGAAATTAGTTTCTGCCCCTTTAATGGCTGGGGTGGGAGATGAGAAAGCATGTCTTTAAGGCGGTGTTGAAGAAATGGGTTGACACAATGACAGCCTCCTACACATCTCTTTTTATTGAATACAGGAAGACATAAGATCCTTCTAATTGCTCATTTTCTACCTGCCATAGAGGACAACAGGAGGAACAAAAGAAAAAAAACAACACTTGTCAAATGATCCTAAGGATCTAATTCTCACAGAAGCTTGTCCAAAGGGACTTTGTAGTTCTGTGACATGTTATACTACAGACCCATCTTGTCTCCTGACTGTTAGAAGATGAGAGAATGCTAATTCCTTAGACTGCTGTCTCACTATAAATGGAGACTCTGATCTGAAAACATGTAGGGATACGCTTAACTTCACAGGCGTGCCCAAGTCAATAGTTAAGAAAAAACAAAATGGCAGGATGATTGTTTGACTAAATCCCTGACATGAATTTGGAAAAGTAACTGGCTGAACAAATAAGTGAATACTGGATTCTGTTTTAAATTTTTTTTAACCTTGGCTCAATAGCTAGAAGAACAGTTATTCTGTATACAATTAAAACAGCCACAAGAAAGGAAAGCTTATTGTAATGGAAAATGTGGTGTCATGTCTCAGAGCAAACTGAAGTGCTGCATTAACCACAGCATAGCTGTGCTTGGAGACTGCTCCAAAACCAAATGGTGAAAAGACTTTCCTTGAATTTAATAAGCGTTGCAGGAGGCACATTGAAAGCATCTGACTGTGTACCAGTGAACTGGGAGCAAGAGGGGGAGGTCATTCTAGTTTGAAATTGGCTGAGGGGAAGAGGAGAATTCCTGGTTTTGAGAACACCTGGTTATTCGTTAACATGCTTTACTGGCTTCTCTCTTGAAATCCATAACTTAGGAAAGTTTTGGAGATTCCTTGTCCCTCTTTTCCTTGCTTTCTTTACATTACTTCCCAAAATAGTGCAGAGTTTATTTTCATCCTTCTTTACTGCTGTTTTTATTCTAGAAAAAATCACTCTGTTGATGTGGTGGTTTCTTTAATGTTTGATTGGTTTTAATTGCAATTTATTGCTTTAGAAAACATCTTATTTTTAAAGTATTTTTGGGATAAATTTTCTGATTTTGCAAAATTACTCCAGTATTAATGTTTTTGAGAAGAAAACATTTATGATTTTACTTCAAGTAACTTTTTGTTTTGTTACATAAATCAAACATAATGAATTAAGAAATTCTTTTTTTTTGAAGGTAGTGAGACCGAGGAACAGGTTGCCTAGAGAAGCTGTGGATGCAACCTTCCTGAAAGTGTCCAAGGCTAGACTGGGTGGGGCTTTGAACAACCTGGTGTAGTGGAAGGTGTTCCTGCCCGTGGTGGAGGAGTTGGAAATAGACGATCTTTAAGATCCTTTCCGAGCCAAACTGTGCCATGATTCTATGATTTTTTAAAAAATACATGTCAAAATATTGCAAATGTTTAAAAAATGCCAAAAAGAAAGAATACTCTGATCACTGTGGTGAGTCAAAATACCTAAAAAGAGTTAATATCTTTTGTTAGATGAACTTACATAGCTGAAGAAAACAGTTAATCTGCCCAGCTGGTCTGAAGTAGGTGCAACAAACCTGAAGAAATGTAATTATAAGGTGATCAAAAGACCAAATCCTTGGACATACTTTGATATACTTTTTAACTTAAATTTAAAATTTTTGCTCTGCTTTATGATTCTTTTTGTGTAAATCTCTTCCCCAGGGTAGGGAAATTCCCCTCTCTTCCTCTTCCCCCATTGTATCCAGATGTCCATCCAAAAATTTCATCTTGCTTCTGACAAGTGAGATGATGGATGTCACTTCAGCCTTGGCCAGAACGTGGCACTGCCTTCACGTTGATCTTCAAGTAACAAAGCATGATGAACTACGGGTGGGTTTTCTTAGGTTCAAGTGACTGAGGATAGAAAAAGAAATTTCAGAAGGTCTGGCAGCTAAACAGAGGGAAAATTCAGTCAGAAGGGATTAGCACAAACACAAAGGACTTGATTGTGACAGAACCCAGAGCAAAAGCAATATCAGTTCTGGTCCTGCAGCATGCAGGGAGATGCCGAGGCCAAGGTCTCTGACTCTTTCCTCCTTGGTCCCTGCAGCCAGGAGCTTCCCCAAACTGCTTTCTTCTTCTTCCAGTCAGCACCAGTGGGCACAGCTGAGAACTGGAGCCAAGGCTCTGCTCATTTCTCATATCAAGTGTCCTTCTGTCCCGGTGGTCCCTAAAGGCAAGGAAGCAGCCCCTGTGGTGACAACCTGTGGCCTGGAACCTCTACGAAGAGAAAGGTGAAAAAAGGCCTTTATTCCTGTGTAGTATTATTTCATATTAAAGCCATAAAGAAATTTGCCGCTGACTTGAAACAAAGGAGCTTTTGGCATATCCATCATTTCAAGAGTGTTTTTTCTTTCTGGAAATGCATGCCACGGTGTGCTCATGTTTCTGAAAGCTCCTTTCCAGTTGGAAGCGTGAAGAAGTTGTTTAAAGTATTTCACTTTCTTACTGAAATACAGGTAAGAGTGGGATTGGGAGAAGAAAACATCCCCAAAATATTTCAGTAGTTGAGATAAAATAGATAGATTTTGCAACATTAATTCTAAGACTAAACTCCATGTTCTAATACATTTTTATTTGTGCTGAAACTGAAAATATTAAATTCAGGGACAGGTATTCAGCCACCATCTATCTTTACGTGCCTTTGTTTGGCAAGACCCAAATGGTGGCACATATGACATGTGTGGGACTCTGTCCCATGCCTTGATTTCATGATCACAATCGCTTCCTCTCCTCATTGCATGAAACATAAGACATTCAGAGACTGAAAAGTTATGGTATCTTGTTGCAGCTACACTGGACATGCAGATCTGACAGTGTTAGAGCTCTTCTCAGGCCTCCTTCAAAAGTGATTTAAGGGCAAGAGAGTCTTACTGAATTCATTGTCTTTTGGACAGGACTTTGGGGATATTGCGCACAAATTTTTATGCAACGTATATAAAACTCCACTAATGTATGTAGGTCTTTTTCTTTTGTTTCTTTGTGTACATATCTCAGTGCAGATTCAGGGCAATGATTTCATTTGAGATTTAGCTGAATTGGACATCTGAGTATGAAACAGAAAGTAAGAAGAAGAAAATGGGAAATAAAGTAAAGCAAGAGATGAACCTTAGCTGAAATCCTGCGCCTGATGAGGACAGTGGAAGGTGTATTTTGTAGACAGGACTTCATTTAATATGGAAGCCACCCACTCCTGTCAACTCCCTGGAGTTTTTGAAGTCTTCTTCATTTTCTCATGCATAATAAAACAGGCTTAAGGGAGAGAAAAAAAATATTAAAAAAATTACTTCATCCGTGAAGACAACTATGTCTGTCTAGTTCAGGGGGGAAAAGCTCAGAAATCCAGACTAGCTGTGTGACAGTAAGGAACAGTTGGAAAAAAACATTTCTTCCCAGCATTGAGCCATTGAGTGAAGCAAAGGTAAATGAGAAATACCTGTGCTCGAAGTTTAATGCCTGGAATTCAGTTTCCTTGCTGGGGAGAGCAAGTGAGAAAGCAGACTTAGATACTACTCATTCCACAGCACTGGTATTTTTCTTTTTTCTTCTTGAGTGGGACTAATGCTTAGCTCAAGGCCACTGTGAAACTAGAAAGCATTAAGTCATTTCCACCTTTGGGTGGGATCATTTTAACATAGAGTGGCTGGTGGCTGTCCCTCTCCCTTTCAGATAAGAATTTGTGTAAGAACGATATCCTCTTGGCGAGGCCCAGCCAAAGACATGCTGGCGGCAGCTGGACTGGGACTTGTTAGCAAAAAATGCCATTAAAAACTCACTACTGCAAGACACTGGCAATTCTCCTCACTGCCTAATGCCTCAGTGTGCCAACGAAAAACAATATGAGTAATGTTCTCACTTCCCTTAGCATGGGCTTTGCATGCTGTAGAAAGACAGTATTTTTGGGGCATGTTACTTGTCGCTTCTATTCCTTTTTAAAACTTGCTGTCTTATTAACAATGTTAATACGATGCTTTGCACTCTGTCTTCTCCTATCTTATTCAAACCAGATTTTCTTCCTTTTTCTCCCTCCTTAGTGCTTTATCTCTGATTCTGAGTTCTATTCCTGCATTTTTCTTATCTCCAGTTTATTATATCTATTTTTCTACATGTTTACCCAGTATTTTGACTTTTCTGAATTTTCACTACTTCTATTTTATTTTTGAGTTTTAGATTTTTTTTCCTCTGCCGCTTATTTTATCACAGTCTCCTCTCTTTTCCTTTGCATTCAAAGCTTCATCGATAACTGTACTGAGAGAAGTGAAAAGTTGACATCAAACTCAGCCAACTGAGTTTGTTCATGGACTTGTTTCCCTGTAGTAGCTATGCTCATTATGTATCTTTAAACTCTTTTCAGTGGAGGCTGGGAAAAGTCTTTACTTGCTTTATCTTTTTTCCAGTGAGTTTAAATGGTCTTTATTAATTTCTCTGTGCACAGATTAGCTTGTTTTGTTGTTGTTCTGCTGTTGCTTGTCTGTCCTTTAGTCCATTGGAATATTTATAAATTCTGAGTTAAAATTACTTGACAAGGAACAGTTGAATGTGTATGAAGTAACACCATTTAATCTCTCTATTGGGGCAAAGATGAGAAAAGTAAATGGACTCCTTCCTGCCATTGCAGAATAGTCACTCTGAATGATGAACAGCTATTCCTTAGCTTTCTATGTGGACTTCATATCTCCATCACAAAGTCATTTAAAAGGCTAATGAATCTGGGAGTGTGAACTTGCTGTAAAAGCTTGACTGCTGCTCTGGCTTTGTTCTGTAGGGCACTGCCTGGTTTTAGAATATACGGATTTCTGAGCTAGCTCATTCTTAGGAACCATGTATCTTTAGGAAAGGAACTTGAATAAATAACTTTTTTCAGCACATTCCTTTGTAATGTTCCAAACAAGTGAATATTCTGGCTCCTCTGAAGTTTAAACCAGAAATCTTGGCTATTCTTTAAAAACGTATTTGAAGTGTTTTAATTCTGCCTGCTGGCCATGCATTTTCCAAGAATATTCGGTTTGAGGACAAGCCCTAGACTAAGTCCTAGGCAATTCACTGCAGGATGCACTTATTTTGTTCAAGCTACCCCTTGCTCTCTGTTTTGCTTATTCCTTATTGTGAGTCACCTATAGCCAGATCCTCTCTTGCATACTCAGTGATCAGGTGGTGTTTGGGCTTTTCCTAAACTCCATCTCATCTGACCTCCTCAGTGAGACTACCACCACCAAATCCACTGTTTCCTCCTTTTCTCTGCCTTATTCAAACCCAGCTATGATGGTAGATTCCTCTGAGCATCTCCACTAACAGGAGAGGCAATGCTTGGAGCCCGGTGCTGACCTGCAAGGTATTCTTAAAGAAATTCCAGTACATATCCCTTCCTCCTGGCCATTCATCTTTCACCACCAGGCATTTGCCAGGTAAAAATAGTTTCATGACCAGAGTCTTAATTTCATCTTAGTTTTGACCAGGAATGTTTGCCTTCTGAAAACTGATTAGCAAAACAGTGTCTTCAATTTTTTTGCAAGCCATTTAAAGAAGTAGGCACATGCTCATTCAGCTTTTTTCTTTTAAGTTCTGCTCCTTGGACAAGCTACTTTAGGAAGGTCTGGCTGTACGTGATAAGGACATAAGTTTGATGCACAGATGGTCCAATTGTCTTTGTAATTATTGTATTGTGTCATTAAGTACACAAGGGTTTAATTTGTTTAAGATATATTTTTCTCGTAATTGGAATCTATCATGGCAGGTTGGATTGTCCATTTGCTGGTGGACAAAATGTTTGTGTAACAGGTTTACTGGGATAGATTGAGCCCAGTGCAAGGATAACTTTTCCTTATTCTCCAGTAAACAAAAAGTCATATGTAATATATGGTACTGTTGGCTGACCTAGTGTTGTCATAAAGATACTAAGTCCATTGAGAGAAGCATTCTGTGTGAGGTTAGTGATTTGTTTTTAGAATGAGTTTCCTATTAACATTAAATAGAGAAATAGTAATTATTTGTAAACTGTTCATTTAAATCCACAATGAAACATTTCTACTTGCTCAGGGTAGAAAATAGCATGGCTTCTACAAAAGGATGATAAAAAAATACTGCTTAATCATTTGGCTAAACGAAACCCCATATCTGTTTTTGTCAATTCCATAGATTTAATTAAAACACAGAGGTTGATTCCAAACCAAACCAAACCAAACCAATGCCTAATTATCACAAGTGTTAATTACAAGTCTTGCTTTAACTGAATGACTAATAGAACAGAATGGCAAACGCCTTCTCACCAGAACAGATTTACTGACAAATGAAGCAGGATGCAAATTGAGGGCATCTTCTAGCCTTTGAAATGCTGCTTTACCTCCGCTGTGAATAAGTGGGAATTGTTTTAGTCTGTGTTGGGGTTTGTTTATCATACAATTCTGCTTTCTGATTGAGGCCATGAAAACAGTAAATGAAAATAGGGTAAATACCTTAATCCATGAATCCTCTTCTCTCCAGTGGCATATTTTAAATATGTGAATATAGCACAAAGCAGGAATTCAGCCTGCTGGATGTATACTTCCAGGCATCTACTGAAACAGAGTTGAAGGTAAAGTAGAGGCTTCAGATGTGAGTACTCCCAAAACACAGACGTTTATAAAGAGCTTATAACTGGAAGTTATGAGCAGTTTTGGGCAGCTGTTAATGCCAAAACAATGCCTGTCATCAGAAACCATGTTCTCTTCACACTCAGAGAAACTCACTAAATCGCAGCCATGGTAGAGGCAAATGTTAAAAGTTTTAATTTTTGAACTATGGAGGTGAGGGGTTTTGTTTCCATTCTTCCCGTTGGCTATATAAAAATAAAACTGATCGTTTTGCTTTATTCCAGGGATTGATGTGAAACATGGCATAAAATTTCAAATCATCCAGGAAACTTTATATTAATTTAGGGACAAAGGAATGAAACCATGGAAATGTTCTTATGATAGCTGAGACATTTATTTGCAAAGGTGTGAAGGAATAAGTGTGTTCACAGACCAAAGAGGATTTGAGTTGATAATGGTTTCACACACTTTGTCCCCAGACTTGCAAATGTTAACCATTTCCCTGATTTTCCATTCCTGGCATATTCTGTGAAGGTAATAGAAATGCGAACAACTAAAAAGTTAATCACAAACAAAGCAGTTTTGTAATGTCTGAGGTTATGATCTATAGATCCTTTCTGCTTCACTGATTTGATTCATCTGTGCATCTCTGTATCTATTTGTCTTTTCACCTGTTTATTTCTGTTTCCTGGCCCAGATGATCATCATATATCACAAATTTCAAGTTCTCAATGTTAAACTGCAATTATTTTTATTTAAAATTACTCCCTACATATTCATGTAGTTATTTCTGTAGCATAGAAAAGGGAAGCATTCTTGTATTTCCCTTTAGAAAACATTTCCAGCAGAAGCTGATGAATTTAAAGATAATAGCCATAGTACAGTGGCATTTTACATTCATATTGCTGCCTGAATTGCAGGACCTCAGACTGTTTTGCAAACATTAGTAAATTCAACATCGAGCTTCCTATGGAGCGTGGATTGTTATCACTATTTTACAGATGCATTAAGATGGAGGGCTGAATTACTCTAAATCTACACAGTAAATCAGCAAATAAAAGTCTATACATGAAATGCATTAACTCAAAGTCCAGTTACTTTACATACAGGCTTTTAGAACATCCTGTCCTGTTCTGTAAAATTGGTTTAATTCTTTGCTGCAGTGGACTTGATAGCATAGGTCAAAACGATAGTTTTGCTGGAAGTCAGCTTCCTGATTGTCCACCAAGATGTGGAGGACTTGTTTTGAAGGAAGGAAAAATAGCACAAGTGATTTGACTTGGTTTTGATGATTACTAGCAACAACATCAGACTACTCACACCATAAGCTTAGAAAAATGCAAGTCTTCTGGGAAGAACTACCCCATGATTCAGTCAGATTTGGGTCTGTGTTGGCTTCCTTGCACTTTTTCTTGCTCTTTTTCTACTATGAGAATCGTAGAATTGTTGGGGTTGGAAAAGACCTTTAAGATTGTCAAGTCCAACCATTGCTCCTTGTGATAATCACTGATCTTGCTCTTCAGTGCCCCAAGGTGACAGACCCATGGATTTGAGGGTGCTCTGAGCAATGCACACCCTTTCTCCTGGAAGGCTCCTTCCTTCAGAGAAGTAAAAGATCCTTTCTGGGTGTTATTTTACCAGGGGACTGGTGCTGTGCATAGTGGATCTGTCTAGGACTTGGTCATTTCCATTTCATAACAACTCTTCCAAATAATTGCCTGCTTTTTTGTTAAAAAAAAATCTTATGATTTTAAGTTCCAAATATTCTATGCTAAACATGCAATTTCAAGTCTTAATCTGAGAGACACCACTGGAAATTGCAGAGTGCTCTCCTCAGTGGCAGTGAGATCGGTACATCACCCTCACAGTGTGTTAGAGCATTACATCAGCTACTTATTGGCAGCATTTTTGTACTGTTCGTATTCAGATGAAATTAAGTCCCAGTATGATTTTATTCTGGCCTCCTCTAAATTAGATTAGTGCAAATCAATTGATTCTTTCTTTCAAAGAGGTAATTTGTTGCAGATATCTTGCAGGATCTACCATTGAAAAGGGATCAGTTGATACAGCATTCAACAAGGTTGATCAGCTGTACTGAAATGAAGTGGTTTGGTATTGATTAAAAAATGTATTGCTTCTGTGAATGATGAATTTTTTTTCGAGTAAGACACTACATGTGACAGAAGTAGTCCAAAGCAACACTCATTATTTACTGTTGTTGGGTATTCAGTTTTGAAAAGAGCTAAGTTGGAAATCATGCAAGCATCTGTTATATAGCCAGATAAGATAATGTAAATGTTTAGAAAATGCAAATGAAGCTCATGATAATTAGTAATGATGCTTTTCTACTTTTATTAATAAGGTAATGCTTCTGGCAATTGCATTTAAATTTCATATGAGGGTTCAAAGCACTGGAACAGTTTGCTGTTTAGAAGAGCAGAATTAAGGGTGCATTTGCTTAGTGATCTGTACCGTGGGCTTCTTATAGAACTAGAAACTACTTGTCTCCATTTCCCATCGCAGAACCACTACCTCTTCTTGATATATCTGATTCTTGAAACAAGAAGAACCAGATGTTGTTGTGAATGATTGTGTTGGAGTTTGTATACGAGGGCTGTTGTAATAACATTTTGAAATCAAAGACAGCCCTAGGTGCGTTACTTTATAGGATATGCAGACATATAAAGCCACATCTGTCCTGTGTATGGGAAAAGAACTGAATAACCATCAATTTAAAGCAACCTTGATATGGCATACTTCTTAATTTAAACATATATTTGCAAAAGCAACCCCTTTCTAAAATGTCTAGGACCTACTCAGGGTTGACATCTAAGTCTGTGTTGTTGGCATAAACCAGCCCAAAATCCTGGCAGAGACACAGGAAGGAATGAACACTGAATGTTAACAAAAGCTTCATTAATATTGATGTGTAATTCACATGGCAGCAAAAAGCTGCTTTATTAGCCACTGTTGTTATGGTTCTGGCATTAATATTCAATGAGGATGTGGGAGTATTGAAATTCCCTGACTTCTGGGTACCCCAGTGGTCCAATAATAATAACAAAAACTATGTTAGAGTTAGTGGGACCCTAGTGCTATCGATGTGGTAATAAAGCTCTGCTTTTTTTTGCGGAGGTTTCTGAGCTCATACTGATGTGTCTTGTGGCATAAAGGGCACCCATACTTTGTTCCGCCTTCAGAAATCTCCCGCATCTACAGATGAAGGTAGCATCCTTCCTCTACAGCTCCCTGCTGGATCTCTGTTGGAAAGAACTGTCACAGGAGGTAATTTTATACCTAGTTATCTGACCCACCCTCTTTTCTCTTAGGAAATCTATTATGTGCTACCAAATCAAATAGCAGTCCTTGTTTCAACTTCAGTTATAAATAAGTTGATATTTTGAAGGTGTGCACTAGTAAAAGACCCCACTCACATTAAGTTTTTCTTCTGCTTATCTAACATGGCTATCTAAATGTGTGAACAAGGAATCGCTTTACCATTTTTCTATATAACTGAGATTGTGATGCAGTATTTGTGTACATGTGCAGGCTGTGATGTATTGAAATACATGGAATAGAACTTTATCCGTGAAAGTAATTGCATCGGCATCAGTGGCACTAACTGTAATGCAAAAAGGCAAGTCTATACATGAAGTCCTTCCAGGCCGAAGGTTTCAGTGTATAACTTAGAGATTCTATTTTTTAAAGACTTAAGTGAGGCTGTATTCTGACTGTATCAATACACTGCTTTTCCACTGAATTCTCACCACCTTTCCAAAACCGAATATCATTTAAAAGAAAACATCTCTATGCATCTTGAAAAGACCAGCAACAAACCATACACATTGTGAGATCTTTATGTATTTATTTAGGAAGTGCAAATCCAAAACCTTTCAGAGAAATCATCAGTCTTATTGCATGCAAATAGGTAGATGCAGTCTCATATGTTTTTTTTTCCTAAAATATCATTGGTAACTACAGAAATTAAATACATCATTATTCCAACAATTTGTAGGGACAAGGATTTATTGTCTCCTCTCTGGGGCAGCTGCCAACACAAAAGCAGACAGTCCTCTCCTCTTTGCACCATCATTTTCATCGCTGAATGTCAAGCTTAGTGCACTCCAGTGAACCTCAAGGTACAAACTAAACCTCTGCTGAAACCACAGTCCCAGAGATGGGTTGTGACTATACTGCAGCCTGCCTGACTTCTCTCATTCCTGTTCCACGGTGTTGGTGGGTTTCGATTTCTCTTTTCATTCTTCTTCAAGACTAGTGCTTCAAATTCTCTCAGTGTTTCTCTGCTAGGCTGGTTTGTGTAGGGCAACCCTGAATGGTTCCCTTAGTGGTTACTGCAGAATAATCTAGGAACTCCACGGTTTTATGTTCAGGTCTCTCATTTTACTTCGACCTGCTCCTGCAAGTGGGTACAATAGTAACAAAAACCTCCAGTGGTACAGAGATTAGAATGAGAAGTGTCAGTCTTCAGGTGTCATGCATTGTCAGGCTTCAGGACTGCTCAAGTGCCACATATACAACCTGTGGAGAGGCATCCAAAGCAAACCAGAAGTCTTTGGCCCCTTCCCTTGCGTAGGCAGTGTTCAGTCAGCAGCTGGGAATGGGAGAAGATTTTTGTCTGCACTATCAGATATATTTTGAAAAGTTTCCTTTAGTGCTTCCATGCCATTCATAAATCATGTTGAATAATACTCATCTGTGCCACCAGCTGCTCATTGTTTTATAGCAGTGTCATTATCTCACTACTAGAAAATGACAATGAACACCAAATACAGCTGGAGTGTTAGTGTAGTAACATAATGCATAGAAAGAGATTGAGATCAAGTGAATATGCAGAAGCACTTGCTCCAGGATATCCTAAACAATTAATAGCATCCTGGAGAGCCTTATTCTACCCTTGACTAATAAAACACTTAATTCTCGTTGCAAGTTCTGAACATTTAAGAGGGCAATCTGCACTTCTTCTCACCCTCGAGACTCCTTTCTTACCTTGCACCTCAGTCATCACCAATGGTTTTTCAGTAACAGGCTTATTTTTGTTGTTTTATTTTTCCCAGCTCATATTGGCTGATGAATCTTCCCATGTTGGTTTTCACTACACAGAAAACTTGCTCTTCTGTGTTTGCAGATAATTGGCCAAAAACTGAAAATGAAAAATGGGCAGATAGTCCTTTCATATTGGTTATTAGCACAGCCATGTCCTACCTTAGTTGATTTGATTTTTATCCCCAGGTGGTTTCTAATCTACTTTATCTTCTAAATCTAAGCTCTAAGAAGGTATTTTCAAAGCCATGCCAAGACAGGGCTTCCTAGTTTCAGCCTCCCAGTACTGACTACATTTCTCGGTTTCCCGTATGTATTGTTATTTCTCCATCTCCAAGGTTAAAATAGAGTTGTCCTTACTGCTCTATGTCAATAGTACCCTTAGTTTTACATAGATCACTTAGATTTGCATGAGATGTGGTTTTTCTTAATAAAAAACAATTTTGCAATGCTTTACTGTAAATGATGCAATGTCAGACCATATGCTAACATCTGGGTAGTGGCGTTCTCTAGTAGCTTGCTCTGAAATCAGTGCTACCCAGCCTGGTAGTTTGTGCAAAATTTAGCTGATGATAAGTCCATTTATCCTTTTGCATTCCCAGCTGAGATTCTTAATGCCCTCTTTTAATCAGAATTTAAAGTGAGTGACATGCAATCAAGGAAGGTTTTTAGAGAACAGTAAGATGCTTGTCGTTTTACTTGTGCACTTAACGTGGTTTCATTTTTTTTTTCACCAAATAACAATGGCACTCACAAGCATAAGGAGCTACCAGGAAACACTCAGCCAGGCTGTCTTATGTTGAGCAGGACATTTTGCTGGAACAAATTTGTAGTATTTCTCTGTAGCTACAGATTGGCTATAAACTGGTGTAGCCACTTGGCACCCTGAGGCCAATGAGAACTCATTGCTATCTCTATGTTCTTTTATTCCCAGTAGTTAGAAGGTTAAAAGTAATTTACAAGGTAATGGCTACTTCTGCTGCCATCTCACTTTAGGAGTCTGATTTCTACGGCCTTTTGATATTCACTGCCAAGAAGTGGGTGTGTGCTGTAACCATGTGTTTGTACTGTGAAAGGAACGTGGTCCTTGGGATGGAAATAAAAGTTTTCATCACTGTCCTGGCAAAATAACCAACCTTCAGGGATGACCAACCTTCAGAAGAGCACACCTAAATCCTCTGAAGAATCATAGGGTGCAAAGTGTGTGTTACAGAGATCAGAGGGGAAAGGGGAAGGGGAAGTCTGGACCAAGTATTCAGGAAAGAGATGCCAATGACTGGACTGGGTTCTGCTCCCAAGCTGCACAGGATCCTCCGTGGTAGCTGAGGGTCATGGTTTCTGTTTCATCCCAGAGGGCTTCAGGTTACCCAGAAATCCATGTGGAGGCCCTGACACAGGAGCTGCGTGACGCTTGCTGTGGATAACTTTAGCTTTGGCACAAGCATTGTCCTTGCTGGGAGATACATAATATGTGTTGGAGATAAAAGCAACCGAACAACAACAAAGGCAAATTTGCTGTAGACAACACAGCACACATCATTGAGTCTGTCTTGGAAAATGTCAGACACCTCCTAGACTTTTAAGGATACAGCGCACAGTAAGGAAAATCCCAGCAATTTCATGCGCCACATGAACCAGGGTCTTGATTTATGAAAGTAATTGTTGTGTTGTGGTTTCTTCAAAACTTCTTCTAAATTTGTTTCAAGAATACTGTATAATTTTAGTCTATGCAGCTCATTTTCCCCATCAACCAAACTGTAAATGTATAAACCAGCATATTACAAGGAACCATACTTAAACCTATCAATATTTCCTAGTGAACCTGTATATTAATTCAAATTAGACCTCCTAGTGGTTTAATTCTGTAACCTGAGTAAAACACACTCCCAATACATCATGTATTATAAAAAATACATAGCTAAGATGCTGTTAAGCTAATCACTATTATATTTCACTTGACACATCACATTTATATTTTTGATAAGACTTTGTATCATCTATTTATTTTCTAGAGCTTTGAGAAATACATAAATGAGATACATAATATCTCAGGAATCTATATTTTTCATAGATATTTTAAAAAATTTAAAATATTTCAATGTCTTGATTAACCTTTAGGGTCATTTGGAACCTTAGTGAATGCATGAAGATCCAGTAAGAAGATTTAATAGTTTACTTAGAACTAACACTTCTCCTTTAGATATCTGAAAACCAAAATTATTTGAAAAATCATGTTTCCTTCCTGGAAAAAAGACAATAGGACATATAGTTGCTGCTTTCTGTGTATAAAGGAAAAAAATTGCCAAGTAACTTAGAAGTTTAAAATATTTAAATTACGTCAAATATTGTTAGTGTTCAACAGGTAGTATATTCCAGATGAGGATCTCCAAAGAGTTTAAGAATGCTCAGTTAGAATTAGCCTAACTTTAACTCTTCTGCTTACAGGCATGTCAGTACATTGGGATATCTCATAGCAGCTTTTTTTGAAGGACATGTCTGCTCAATACATTTCTGTAAAAATCTTGACTGCATTGGAATTTATAAGACTACAGGAGGAACATGATCCAGGTAAGGCCACTCAAGGAAGACAAAAACATATATTCATAATGCTGAGTCAAGATTCCAACGTGACGTTTTTCAACGTTTTCTCCCCCCCCAGATATGTATTGCACATTTTCTAAAATTGATGTGGCTTTCTGCCCTTAAATAACAGAAAGTGGATATGCAGGACCATGAAGAGCCAAGGAGGACAAAAATGAAAGTGGATTTAAATTGCAGTTAGGAACTGGAAAGCCTGTGAAAGCTCTTTAAAAATCCAAAGACAGAGAGGACAGCAAGCGACAAGTTCTTAACAGTAGACAGATTTTATGTCATTGAAGCAAAGCATTTCTGTGTTTAACTGTGCTTACAATTAATCAACTTTTAATTCTGTTCATTAAGCTTCATTATTATGAAGCAGTGTATTATAGTCACAAAGGAGTGGATTTGATTAAAATTTGAAGAGGAGCAATTCAGAAATAGTACTGCCAACCTAACAGCGCTAAGCAGGATTCACACACAGGTTCTGCCACATTAAACCCAACAGAGATGCTCCCTCTTTATTAGATCAGAATTAGGCTCTAGTTCCTTGGACTTTCTTATTTGCCTTATATATGTGTGGTATATGTGTGTGTGTGTTTCTGAAACTATATAGCAACGATTCATACAGAAAGGTACGTACACATACCTACAGCATTGGTTTTCCCTATTTCAAGACAACTCAGGTGTTAGTGTGATGCTGTTACATTGTTGTGATGTATGAAAATTTTTGGTTACCCCAACATAGACACAGAATGGGGCAATTCTCTCAAGTTTTTTTATTTCCCATCAGGAAATTTCCTGCTTCAAGGAGCAAGTTCTGAAGCATTACCCTTTAATTAAAGCCAGTCAGCATATGACTTTTCTTAATGCCTAATTCAGTTTTCATTAGATTAAAAGAAACCCAAATAAACTTGGAGTGTATGTGTTGAGTTTGCTTACCCAAAGGTGTGACTAGCTAGCTTTGAGTTCCATTTCCAACCTGTAATAAAGAATGTGCTGTAATGTTGAGGTAAGACAAAGTATTTTGTTGATTCTCAATCCTATAATGAATCTGAATCCAAGCTGAGGCAGTACCTCTTTCCATTCCTGTTGGATGTGTTAAGCTCATCAAGCAGCTTTGATTAGTTTCGCTCTTAATGCCTCTTGACTTGTTTCAGAGTTGTCCTGCAGCCCTGGTTCTTCTCATTCACAATGCCATGATCATGAAAATGTGCAGAAACTGTTTCCCCTTGCAATGCCCACGTTTGTTTTTTCTGTTATCCCGAGAAAGCTGCATGTGGTAAATCTCCAAAACTGATGGTTCTGGGATTTTTTTTTCCAGTGGATGTTCTATGTTGCGTAGGATGAGAGACTGGACAATTTTTTAGGACCTGTTTCAAATTCTGTTCACGTCATGAGGAACTTACGCCTTTCAAGTGAATGCAGCAATTAAGAATGCACTTGGATGTATGAAGCCAAACACAGAGTCTGGCCTCAGGAAATCCATGGCTCTCGTTTCCTCTTGAACCCTTGGGAAAATGTGCCTGTTGTGAAATCTTAATGATGTCCTGCCTTTAGGAATTGCTCCTGCTGCCTTTCTCTCACTTACATAATTACATCTGCTGTGTTGCAATCTGTATTAAACAATATTCAGGACAGGTCAAAACTTGTTTGCCTTATTGACACAAACAGTCTGATGGAAAGCCGTGGGATTATTCATGTGAATGAACTCAGAAGGGCGTAGCCCACTCTCTCACTTTTGTAGTGCTCTATTTTGAGGAATATTCATGGTGTTTCACAGATTTGTGTGTGCCTAACTACCAAGAAGCATTCCCTGAGTGCACAGATGTATATTTCTATGTATTTCTTGACTATGAGTTTGGTTTGATGGCCAGAAGATGCTGTTATTTGATAAAAAAAATATTTTCTAAATCAAAACCTGACTTTGTCTTTAGGTGGTGGTAACAGTCTTTCAAATAGTGCTGAAAGGGCAAGATCAGATCTCTGCTCTTCTGAGGTTGGGGTAAAATCAAGTGTACATCTCTGCTAGTGCAGGTCATGGCTGTCACAGCGGGGCAGTGGAGGCAGCTGCTGAATATTGAGATGTGTAATGAAGAGGACTGGCTCCAGGAAAAGCTCAGGAGGCTGACTCTTCCACCCAGTACAGTCACACTTTTAACCTAGAGTTGTTGCCATCCATATTGTTTTCTTGACTGATGACCTGTTTTGACAGGACTCTCTGGAGAATTTTGGTTAGAGTCAAGAAAGTATGATCAAAACTGGTTTATTTCCAACAAATGGCAATTTTTCTGGAAATGTAGTCTTTCAGCCAGTTTTGCTGCTTCCTGTATGGTATGACACTAGTTCTGTCTGTGTGCTTTGAAACTAGCTCATTCAAGCCCAATTCTTCTCCCAGTCAGCAACATTTAAGTGTTGGCATCCTTTTGCCTAGATGATTCAAAGCTATGAGGACTTTTAAGTTAGCTTAGACCTTCTTCTAATTTTAGAAACCTATATCTTATTCTGTGTGCTCTAATATATGGGATTGTGTTTCTTTTATCTATATTGGATGCAACATGAGGTGATTACCTACTGCAAAGACATCTGAGAAGAACTGGTTCTCAGGGAAATCTCTTTTCTTGCTAATCAGACAAGCCTTCATGAGGACATGAGACATGTAAGGGGCAGAGTGCAATGTCTGATATGAGAAATAAGGAATAGTAGGAAGATTTAACAACGTGGCTATTAAAAGATCAATAATTTTTCAAGACAAGTTATCATAATTTTTTATTAAAAAAGATACTGGGACTTTGCCTTTTTTCAACTCAGTAAGAGGTCCTGGAGTTGAATTTGTACATTAGCACTTATGACTGGTACAAACTTCACCTTTCTTTGAACAGCAGGTAGAAAAGCACACAAAAATAATGACATCAATATAATTTTATGGTTGCATTGTTTATCAGGGCGTATGGGATATTCATTGTTCATGAAATATCTTTCC
>NW_009696356.1:0-3291 GCF_000703405.1 Apaloderma vittatum | reverse complement strand
ACGTTTGTAATATGAAAGTAGAAGCAGGAAATATAAATTGTGAACACCTAGTTTATCCTCTGAGATCAGAGTGGTAAAGTTAGTTATAGTGGTGTTATGGAACAATTTCCACCCTATCTAAATTACTGAAAAAACACTAGGAACATGGCTACATAAGAAACAAAACATGGAATAAGATCCTGCTGTAACTTCCTTCCCTCTTTTGCCCTAGGACAAAAAAGAAAACCACTTTGGAGGAAATTCTTATATTTATATAAAATAAGGATTTTTCTTTCTACTGCCATCTAATATCCAATGAATAAGAATTACTTTCATGCTATGTCAGAGTCAGGCGGGATTTTAGTTGAATTTACCCTGAGCTATGTAAGCATTAGAAAGCAAAACCTTTTTTCCATAGATATGAGTCTGTTCATGGCTTGTATGTTACAGTTTGCCTTATTACATCTCGTGGATTGAAGCCGAAGGCTCTGTAAGTGAGTTGCCCAAAACTGAAGGACCCTTACAAGCTTTGACAACCAACGACCTGCATTAACAAATGATGTGGATATTTCATTTGAAGTGGGAAGAATAAAGAACAGTGCTTTAAGTCAGTGAGCAAAATGAAAGACTTAATATAAGTTGAGTACAAAAGATTAGTCCAAACCTGATTGCTTTCTGTAAGAATAATTAAAAGGAGGCAGTCTAAAAATGATATACTCTGTAACAAGTTCCTTCTTCAAGTGTTTTTCATTTATTTTCTCTATTTCTTCTCCTCTCAGCATATGCTGATTCGCTGACTGCTACATACATTAGCAGTTAAATTAATGTAGCGTGACTTGGACACTGAGAAAGAGACTGTGAATGGGTTTTGCATGGTGGTCACTTGGAAAAGAGATGTTCCTGTTTTCACATAATGTATTTGTACGGTTGGAAATGTTCAAAAATTGTAGCTGTTGAGACATAAGACTTTTAGAGAAATTTTTGAGCACCTCCATTGTTTGGCATCATTTTCGTATGAGTACCCTACTACTTGCTTACTTGCATTCTCTGCAGTCAGTATCTCTGAAAATTTCATGAGATTGTAATATGTCCAGCTATGATCCTATAGGTCTCATAATGCAAAGCATGAACCCCATCCTCAGTGACATTTAAAAGGTATGTTAGTCATCCTTGCAAGAAGCGTATGATGTACCAATTTCTCAGGGAGAAGGCAGGGGGCTGGATTCTAAGGATTTGTAAAATACAAAAATTTTGAGGAATGAGGTGTATCAATCATCAAAATGGACCAACACACAAGAAGCAGATGATGAATAAGGTGCCTCTCTGAGATTACAGAATAATCAGGTTCAGTTCATCTACCTTGAACTGTGAAATGTTGTCACTAGTTGGTATTATCTGACAATTATTTTGATAAAATTATGCTTTTTATAAGGAATACAGCTACACAGTGGGAAATATATTTTTCTCTTATTTTAAAGAATCCCATGATTCTGTTTTATATCAACCTTTTAATCACTCCTGCTGGAATGAACTCTGCTCTGCTAACATACAAGAACTACAAGTCACTGGAGCTAGGGAAGAGTTTCTGATTTTTCAGTGGAGTAACAGAGCTCTCTATACACCGATACAGAACATGGTTCACAGAATCACAGAATGGCCTAGGCTGGAAGGGACCTTAGAGATCATCTAGTCCAACCTCCCTGTCATGGGCAGGGACGCCTCTCAACTAGGTTCTTCATAACCCTTTGCGATAAACCTCCACTTTATCTTCACAGAATCACAGAATGTCTTGAGGTGGTTTGTTTTTTTTCATGAGAATTAGGAGACATTAGATTCTTCTTATGTTCCTGGGAAACATAAATAATCATCAAAGGGTTATATTTTTTAAAAAAGGAGCTGACAAACTGCATAAGCATGGCTAGTCTCTGATGTCTAGGCAACTCAAGACAGGGAGAGTTTTGAGGACACAAGACCCTTGTCAGGCAGCAGCAGATCTTCTTGTGTTAACCTGTCATTGCCCAGGATATGGAGAACTGTATGTAACAAATGTGTGCCAGGCTTATAAATTCCTCTGAACATTCATTCTGAAGTATCATTTAATCCCTCCCCTTTTTTATTGGACCAAGTTTTAAAAATATATTTAGAAATATAAATATATAGATAAATGCTGAGGATGATATTCAAGAGCAGCCAGATACCAAACTCCTATTGAATACGGTAGGTGTTAAGTATTGATGTGCTTTTTTTAGGCTCCTAAGAACTACTAAAATTTGAATTTTGGATTAGGCTATGCACCAACAGAAGTCCACAATGGCATGGATCTGGAACTGTGCCTTTCTGGTTTAATCATAACCAGGTAGCAGTGGTTGGAAGAAAGCTGGTACTAAAAAGTAGTGTTCAAGCTGCAGTCACGTAATTCTTGTGGTTTATAATGACTCGTAAATGTTTATCCTAGTTTGTAGTACAGGGAGAACTCAAATATCCAACAGCAAAATACATTGCCCTTGCCTCATTCTCCACCACACCCCTGAAAATAGCTTCTGAATCCCAGCATCTCATGGATATAGTCCTGTGTTTTTGTGTGGTACAACTGCTTCTCATCTCCTGTTCCCTGTCGTTGGATGATCTTGTGTATCTTCTTTCTATAAACCTTTTCTCTATCTATGTCTTTGATGTCACTGGCTACTGTGGTTTCTAGTAGTGCTAATTTCTGTGGCTGAGTATTGGGGCAAAATTAGGATTTTTTTTTTTCATAATTCTGCCTCTATGGCTTAGATATGGTTAGTTTTACTTTTTAGAATGATAGCATAATAAGTCACCCCAATTATTAACACTGAAAATGTTTCTTTCTTTAAAAAGACATTTTGATATTTATCAGTTACCATTTTGCAGTATTATTTCCCATTCTACAGTGCAGTTTAAAAGTTAATGATGAAGCCATTTGAGATTTAGTCATCCTAATGTATTGGTAATTTAATTGACAAAAATGATTAAGAGTTTGCAGTTGTTGAAAACTATGACAAAAAGAATTTTGTTCTTAGTCTATTTTCATGCTTTAGTTTGATTTTTGATTTGTTTTGATTTGTCATGCTCTGGCTTTATGCTTTTCTGTTGCATTTTAAATGGCAAAAGGAATTTTTGAGCATTCTGAAAATTCAGAATATATGTTGGTGGGATTTTTTCAAACTATTTTGTGAGCTTATGGGCTGCTGACACAACCAAATATTCTACACTCGTACTTACTTGTATATAATGATAGAGGTCTTTTTTCAGGCAGAAACATACTCTTGGGGTGTCGTGGTTTGACCCTGG
>NW_009696355.1:39603-53566 GCF_000703405.1 Apaloderma vittatum | reverse complement strand
AGAGGCTGCCTCTGCCCCTCGTTTTCTTTATAGCTCCCTTCCAGCCCTTAATGTGTTCGGTTGCCCTGCTCTTAGCACGTTGCCTTCGGCCTGTTGACACCTTTCTGGTTTCAAGAAGCCCAGAAAAAGCAATAAGCTGGAGGGAATTGAGAAGAAGAACAAGCAAACAAAAGAGCCCAGTCAGGCAATCCTAAAGGTTAAAAGAAAAAAACAAACACAAACCCCAAACCAACAAAAGACCCTGTACCTAGGGATTTCCTCATAACTCCCGGAGTTCTGGCTGCTTTCCTCCTTTCTGTGTTCCTGACTCTAAGCACCACAGCTGACGGGCACTCTCCGGTGCCCACAGGCAGCCCTGGCCCTCACCCGTCACTGGCCCCCAAACCAGACCAAAAAGGGAGCAGAAACAGGTATATGTCGATCTAAACTCAGGGCTCCAAGACACTTGTCATTTTCTCAAAAGGATGAGGAGATCCCAGCAACTACAGCTCTGCTTGGATTGTTCTCCTGCTTCTTAGGGACTGGCGCTCTGCAGAGGGTTTGCAGACCCCAAATATTAATGGAGATTTAATGACACCATACAGTTAACCTTTATGTTATACCTGGGGGGATGCTGGTGTTCTGCCCTTGACAGTTCTCCTGACAGAAATGTCTTGGTTGCTTTATAGGAGACAGCAATAAATTCAGTGACACACTCAGCGTGTACAGATCCTGGACGAAGTGTAATTTTACTGACATGCATGAAGTTACATCAGAATTAATTCACCCCAGTAAGTTAGACTTGAGCTCACTATCTATGTCCTTGTTGCCCTTCAAAATCATGTGCACATTCAGACTGTAAGGATAGACTCATTGATTCCTCGAACTCAAGCCTCAAACCATGCTCCCAGAGTCAGGCAGAGCAGGCCCACATGCCCAAGTTCACCTGGTGTCTCAGGAGGTTGTAAATACTGTGTTGAGGGGCTCAGTATACCACTGTGACATGTCTGAACAGGCTAGGCAAAGCCTCCAGCCTGCCAGAGAAAGGCAGAGGGTGCATTTCAGCTATTCCTGAATACGAGCTATAAATAGCCTCTGGGGTAAATCTGGAGCTCTTATGTCACGTAGAGTAGGAATTAGTGACTTAAAGGATCTAAATAATTTTGGTGGGAAAACTCCTGAGAATCGATGATTTTTTTTTTTTAAAGGGAGGAAAGAGACTGACTTTTCAGAAGCTCTTTCTGTGTTGGCAGTGAGGCAGTGTGTGCCCTTGGCTTCTTGTGATCAGTGGCACATTCAGCAGTAAGTACTCTCTTTGAGTTGCATCGATATTTTCAAGGGTTGGAGAGAACTTCACTCCTTTTGAGTACCACTCAGACAAAGATGAAAAGCTTGTGAGGGTGCCAATTATATAACCTGACTGAGCTGCCTTGTCAGTGAAGAGCTTTGCAGGATGCATTCTGGCTTCACATGATGGAAATTCAGCTTTTATTCAACTAGTTTGATTTGGTGATTTCACTGTTTAATCCACATAGCCACTGTGATCAATCAGAAGCAAATGAAAGGAAGGTTGCTCAAATCTAATTCTACCAGGATTTACTGTGTTGAGTACTCTGTGTCTCTCGGGTAGCATACCAGCAAGACCATTTCAAGACAGGAGGTGGTGCATGCTGCACTGGAGACATATGCTTACGCTGCATGACAAGAGCCCAAAGCTGAGAGATTGGACAGGCCTCAAGGAGGTTCCCCTCAGTGCAGTGGGCATGCCAGTGCTGGCCTGGAAGCTCCATAGCCCCATTTGTGCTGAATTACATCCAGAGCAGTAAAACCTGTCTCCTGGCTTATAATTGTGGGCCCTGTACCAAGTCATATATAGCCATACTGTTTCCCAGCCTAAAACAGCTTGCGTGCAGCAGATGGTGTCACTCAGAGACAGCGTTTCTCCTCTCCCTCATCTGTGGCTACATGGACTGTATTAGAGTGCCTGAGATTGTCAGGCCTTTGGGACGGGGACAGTCCTTTTCTTACAGATCTGGGTGATACTCTCTATCTCACTCTTGAACATGTTCTCACTCTTGAACACGAACGCACAAAGTACTCCAGTTTAAGTAGCTGGAGGACAGAGCAGCAAAAGTGCTGCTTGAAAGAGAGTCGATGAGAGAGGACAGGAGGAAAGGAGGAAAGGAGGAAGGCAGGAAGGAAAATAATCAGGAAAAGTATCTGAAGAAAAAACAATGCCATGCTTATTAGCCAAGTTGCATGCAAGCTTAAAAATGTATCAGTCTAGACCTGGAAATTTATGCTCAAAGCCACTAATTCAGAGTTAATTTATTATGCAGTAGATTTCCAGCTCCACTGATCTTAATGGGATTTGTTATTCTGTTAAACGGGCTTTCCCCTCAGAGCACCTTGTTTCATTAGACCATTTAGCAGTGGTCTGGGTGAATGAGGTGTGTAAGCACAACACAGCCACACCAGCTGCCCCTTTGTTTTGCACACCGAAGTGCTAATTCCTCTTCCAGCTGTGAGCGAACATGTACTGCACATGCATGGGGGTATGCATGTACTGTGGCTGTGGAGGCAAGGGGAGGTAGTGGGATTTCTCTTTCCTGGAAGCCGAAGAGAATCTGCTGGGAATATCACAGATCCCTTGACAGAAGGCTTTGACTTGCCTCCAGGGTGTTTAGAGTTCAAAATTGGAATATTCTTCCTTGCACTAGCAGTGTTGACAACAAGTTCTCCAAGAGCCAACTAACACTTTGGGATATTACAGATGTATACAGAACTATCTATGATTAATAACGTTGATTTATATCCGGACTAAGTGGACCTGACAAAATCAAGGCCCCAAGATTCTCTCTGTTTCCTGTAAAGTGTCTAAAACCTAAGTGTCAACACAGAAAAAATAGAACACAAAGAAGGTGAAAGATCAAGCTCCATTTCAGGGAAGTAAAACCAAGGCATGGAAGCAGCGTATCACTCTGGCAATAAATCCAAGAGTGAACCGAGTCCTGCCTGTTCACTGAACACCTGATTTAAACTCTTTCTCTGATGTTCCTCGAAGGGTCCTACCCCAGTGTGCCCAAACTGCCAAAAAAGTATGCTGTTCTTCTCATTGTCTGTTTCTCTGATGAGAAAAGAGATCCTTCCACTCCAGGACTAATCAGAACATTAATTTTCTATCAACTTCAATTTTTTTAAAATGAGAGTTCTTTGCCACTCTGAACCAGCAAGTTGAGAGGAAATGCTATAACTCTTAGTCATGCATTGCATCCATTAAGGAGATATTTTGCACCACTTTATGATACAAACTTACAGTATACAAATGACTGACCTTCATATTCCCACTTTACAATTAAATTATGTTCATAATAATTTAATTTTCAGATATAATATTCTGATGTTTCCCAAGTAAAAAAATATAAGCAGATTTGGCAGCTTTTAGGTGTTCTTGGTGAAACTTCATTTATGGAGAAGAACAGAATAAACCCCACAACACTGTCAAGAAAAAGAAGAAGGTCAATGTCTGAATTGCTGACAGCATCAGTAACAACAAATCTAGTGTGAAATGGCATGAGTTTTCCCCAGATATCAATTTTGTAACTTTTATAGAAGAGAAATCTTGTTGAAAATAAAATTAATGTACAGAACAAGGACCAAACAAATTAATTAAAGCTGTGGGACTTGAAAAGAAATGGTTTCTTTCTCTGTCACTTTCATTTGTGTGTGTATTCATGACTGCATATAAATCTAAATGCGTTCCCAAGCCTGAGGGCAATGTTGATTCAGAAACACAGAACAAAAATTAAAGAATCAATGACCTGTTGAAATAAATGGCAAAACTCCCTTAACTTCAGCAAAGACAGAATTTTGCCCCAGATAATTGGGCCAAACTTGACAACAGCCAGAAGGTTGTAAATTTGACCTTTGAAATTCAGTGAACAGAAGGAGGAAAATGGTCTTTGGATTGTCCATCTGTTCTGTAAGATTTTCCTGAAAATGTATCAGACAATGCTCAAAACTTGCTTCCCTACTCCAGCCTTCTCATAATATGGTGACACCTCTTTCTCCACTACCTCAGCTATTTAAGCTCACTATACAGATGTGTCAGTCCAGAGTTAGGTGGAGTAATTACTTAGCTTCATGTGAGATAGGCCAGATCAGAATTTACTTTCAGGACATGACAGATGACTTCACACTTACTTTGTGTTAGGAGTGTGCAATGGAGAGATCAGTGCAGACTAGCTCATGTGGTCTATGCTTCCATGGTACCATGTACTGCTTACTCACCTCCATGTGGAGACAACCCTGTGCTGGTTACTGTGACTCCATCCCTGAAGCTTCTCATCTTCTCACGCTTACCCTTGCACCTGCGATCCTGAGATATAGAGAAGAACCATGGTCTCTCGTTTTCAGGTGGAGGCACTGAGAAAAAGGCAGACCATAATTCAACCTCTTTGATGTATTTAAACTGGTTTCAGAGCCAAGTTACAGAGAACGTAGACGTCACTAAGTACGCAATGAAGCCTGCCAAGATACCTGCTCATCTCCCTGGGTGACCCAAGAACGCCTGCATCGCAATGGTATCCTTGCAATTTATGTCTCTGTAGCTGCTCTGGACCATGCACTGAAAACCAGCCTGGATGTCACCATCAGCTCCCTCAAAAACCCAGAAGCCTGGACAATTTCATTGATGTTTCCTGTATATATTGCTAAAGGACTGTGTTTGGAAAATGGCCTCAGAGGCCTCAGCCACTGCCTTGATTCTAAAGACTTGACTACCCCAAGCAAGTAAGTTAGCCACAGACTGGCTGGGGTGGGAGGCTGTGAGGCTGTGTGGGAACAGGCATTCACCTGAACCTGGATGTGGGTTCCTGAAGTGTCCTGTGAGGATGATGCCGGCATGGCATCAGCTCCCCACAGACCCTCTATACTGCCTTCACATTTCTAGAAGTTTTGCATTCAGTGCTGGTGGTCCAGTCTGGCCAAGCTTGTCTACTGCACCCAAACCCTCTGGCTGATGGTGCAGAGCGGCTGTGTAGTAGGCTGCCTGATCCTACAAATGAACCTTCTTTCTATTGGCCTGAGCCCAGCTTTCCTCTCTCCTTGTTACTGCAATGCAAAGCAGCAGTAACACCCAGCAGGTAGGATTTAACACCCCCAGTATAACAACAGTCTCTCGACAGAGTGGAAGCCACAGCGAACAAAGCCCCAGTTTAAGGTGGAATGATGCATACTTGGGGCAACCCCTCCTGCTCTATTTTTTCTGGTATTTATGTTTCATTAGCTAGTGTTTCAAAATGGCTCTGGGAGTAAATCCCTCCTGGATGAGTCCCAAGGTCACTTCCATAGCTGTGGGACGGAGAAATGCACTGAAGCCTGGCCAGCTGATAATTTTTTGCTTTGCTCATGCCAATTGAATCCTTTCTTCTTGTGGATGAACTTATCCTGGAGCTAGCTAGACTGTAGGCCCCTGTTAAATAATGATGATTATGTTCTTTTTGCTCACTGCCGACAAAGAATTATAGCCTCTCATTTAGAGCTCATTCCAAAACCATGAGATTCTGTAATTGAAAGTGGCTGAAGCTAATTTGATAACCCAGTTCTGAACACAGCTGACTAACTACTTTCCCTTTGTCCTTTCAACAGTAATGGCCTTGTCAGGAAAGTCTTCTGTGCTACTTTTAAGAGGGCAACTGTGACAGAGGTTGAAAACTATTGTTCTGTGACAGGCTGCAATTTCAGCATTGCCTGCAGGTTCCTAGCAAGGCCAGGAGAGTGGCAGTAGGTTCAAATGCCCTCCAGCCACATCTGCCCTCTGAAACATGCACCTAGTGCTCTTTTTCTTGGTCGACTGACCCTACTGCTCTCCCCTGGATGCAGACCTCTGGAGAGAGCCCAACACTTCCCAAGCCAACATGGATATTTGTTAGGTTCCCCAGGATGGGAGAGAGAAGACTGTCTCAGTGTCGGGATCCTGGCTGGCAGCTGCCTCAGACCCACCAGACTCTCCACTCTTGCTGACTAAAATCAGGACATGCTGAAGGTTCCTCCTCGCTTGCAGCTGCCATCAGCGGACTGCAGGGGAAGGCAAACTAGTGGTTAGATACAGCGTGTCTCTGGCTTGTGCTTATGAGGTAAAATTTCTACTGCACCTGTAGGAAGGGGAAGAACTCTGTTTAGAGCAGCAAATAGCCGTGTGTGCACAGAGTGCAGCAGGAGCACAGGTAGATGTGCTGGCAAAGCACCTTCAGTTAGGAACAGGTGAGCAGGATACCCTGGCAATGATTCCTGCCCTCAGAAAGGTCAAAGCAGCCTAAACAGGCAATACAATAAAGGATGGAAACTAAAGCCTAAACGTGATGCCTGCCTAGTGCTCTATCTGCTGTCTCTCAGACAGCTTTGTTCTTTTGATTAACAGCCCCGATCCCTGAACATATTTACTGGGATACAAGAGCAGTGCAAGAAGTCAATTTTACCTGTAATTCTTGGCTGTCTTCTGTTCACATCTGCACCCAGGAATGCAGTGAGTTCAGGAGATGAGAGCAGCTTTCCTTAAGCCTCTTTTGTAGTCATCACAGAGGGAAGCTTGCCACAAGATGTGTATCTTCGGCATCTAAGTAAATTTTTCCTGGTGTATTTTGGATTGGGGGCCTTCCCAGTGGTAAATAGAGAAAATGTAAATAACAATGGCAGACATTTCTCTAGCCATAGCCCTGAGCTGTGCTCAGAACTGCTCTGACTGTTGTAGTAATTAGCATAAGCAAATTGCTAAATTGTGTGCTGTGATAAAATGATGGATTACAGCAGGGAAGAAATCATTAACACATTGATTAGCAGCACATGCCTTCAAAATCACTATCTAAGCAACTTCTGAGGATTGTGGGAGCTTTGTAAATGTTACAAGTGCTGCCTTCCATAAGCAAGAATAAAGAAACACTCTGAAATACCAAAATATGAAATTTAAACCTTAGCTATTAAAGTTGGTTCTCAAATGGTTTCCAATGTTTAGTGTAGCTGTTCATGTGGGGCTCCTGTTCTGTGTCTCTCTGTACTCCCAGCAAGAGGGCTGTTACGGTGTCTGCTTGAGGTAGGGTCTGACACTCTGAGAGCTGCTCAGGTGCATGTCCCTTTCCTTTTGTATCTCTGTCTCTGCTACATGAGTTTTAGGCTTTATTATGTTTTAAGCATTACAGTGCAGTGGATGGTGCAATGGTCTGTTCATACCAGGCAATGTATACTTCCTAGCACAGAAAAAGGAACATTTCTGTAGTTGGAGCTTGGATAGTGAATAGTACTTTTATATATATATATATACACACATATGTATATATACACACACACATATATATATATAGCTTTGCTTTGAATATAGTGGGAATTTTGTTTTCTTATTTTTATTAAAATAAATGTTTCCTTGTGCTTACATACTGAAAGGATCTACTGCCCAAATCTACGTGGTTCACTGGCAGCATCTGCTGCTTGGTATTCCCTCATGATGGCTTTAATAATCAAAGCAGCCTGTTATTGCCAAAGCTAATAGCAGTAGGCTTCACTAGTTATTCAGCACAAGTGCTCAGTAGTTTATAAAATTACTCATTTGAATGTGTTTCCTTTTCTTAGGATTAGCAGGCCAGTCCCATGCCTCCTCCCCACGTCTCCCCCCCTGCCTTGTTTTAAAGGAGATGTGACACACATATTGAATATTAATACATCATAATAACAAAAACACGTGTGTCAATATTGGCTAGCTGCTGTGCAACAGGAATACAGGAGCCCTCCTCATAGCTCTGTATCAGCATACATACCAAATCCCGGAGGATTCCCAAAGTCATTATCAGGAGAACATAAAATCGATACAACGCTGTGATTTCACTTACTGACTTGGGTACTGCCACAGTAGAGAGGATTATACCTATAGGCCTTGCTGACATGCTTGCTGGTGGAAAATATGAATGCTCAAAACCACCCATAGTTGGGAGGATAAATTCACGTGCAGAGCAGCAAGGTGCAGGGTCACCAGAGGTTCCACCTGGGTTACAGAAACACGAATCTCAGTCCCTCCCCACCTCTAACCAGGCTCAACGCTCCTAACTGGTGCAGTTCAGAGAAAACCTCACCTGAAAAAGGCCTGGTGACAAAAGCTATCACAGCTCGGACATGGGGAGGTCTCCATTTGCTCCCATGAATCCCTCTGCCTGTGTCTCCTGCCATTTCTAACACTTCCCTCCCTATGCACACAGCATGCTCTGTGCCAGCTCCCATCAGCTTCTATTTCTGTCTCTCCTATCAGGTGTTGGTCCAGTAAGGTTTAGCTATTCTGATTATTTTACAGATCCCACAGCATGCAGCCAGGTCATTAAATCTGTCTCTGGGTCCTACAGTGGACTGGATGGAAAGAAGAGAAAGATCTGAAAATGGTTTGCATTTTTTTTGCCAGAGATGAATGAGAGAATTCCCGCTGTTTCACATCAGATTAAATCATCGATATGGAAGCTAGTGACCAGTGATTTCAGGGTCTGCATCTGTAAATGTAATAAAAAGGTAATTTATTTCATTTAATTAAATCCACTTATTTGTGGTATGAATCCATTCAGTAAAAAGCCCTTTTAATAAGTAAAAGAATACCTTTCAAAATTGAAAGATTTGCAGATGTGATCCTCAGTTCCCACTTCAGTTCCTGCTGCAAGGCAGTTCTTGGAAATCAAAGACAAAGCATTCTCCAAGCAGAGTCTGTTTTGTGAGTACCTGCTGGTGTACTTAACTGCTCACTGGTTCTCTCCCAAAATCTCGCAGCTCATTGGAATTATTTTTTTTTAACTAATTAGGCAATTTCACACATACTTCCAAGAGCACCTGTCAGGACAGCACTACTTTTAATAGCATCTTAAAATGACAAATTCAAGATATGCCACTAGCAGTGATTATATGTAGTTAATAGATTTTCTTCTTGCTGCACTTGCTTGGCACTACATTTGTCATAGCAGTGGTCCTGTTTTGGCAGTGTTCTCATCCATTCCTCATCCACTGATTTTTATATCATAACATATCTTTCACTAGCAGTATAATTTCTATGTTACCATACAGGCAATGTCACATACTTAACAACCCCTTCATAAACACTTACATCAGCAGCTGTCTGTGTTAGACAGCAAATGTTCTTTTCTGGAAGAGTCTGCAGTTTCACCTACTATTATGGTAAATTATCTCCCAGAAGCAGTCTCAGAAACATCCCTCACAAATTTAAGTGTCATAACTTCCACGAACAGCTTTCACCTAACCAGACATAGGAAATTGTTCTGGTTCTTCATCAGCCATAAGGAACGTGCAGGCTGCAGGCAATGCTGATGGGTAGTGCAGCAGGCAGCCCCTCCGCTGGATAGCCCCTCTCAGCCCAGCCAGAGTAATGATCTAATAGAACAAGTCCTTATTT
The DNA here is from genome assembly GCF_000703405.1 of Apaloderma vittatum. Taxonomy (NCBI): domain Eukaryota; kingdom Metazoa; phylum Chordata; class Aves; order Trogoniformes; family Trogonidae; genus Apaloderma; species Apaloderma vittatum. The sequence goes on along the minus strand of NW_009696355.1, from coordinate 44,154 downwards.
TCCTATTTTAGTAGAAACTTCCCAGTTTTGTCTTTCTTCAGTGAGGCTGGGCCACCTGATGTCATCTGTGGCTGTTTGAAGAATACCTGCTATTTTGCAGTGAAACAAAGCAGTGCAGTACTTTAAGTTTGTCTTCCACTTCCTTTGAATTAGGTAAGCTGGTTTGTTAAGACTAGACTTTTGGGTACTTGCTTTAATGGAGTTTGCACCTAAAAGCTAGGCAAGAACAGAAACAGAGTTTGATGCCATTAGTTGCAGAATAATGTAGACATTGAAAATTGGAAACCCAGTGAGAACAGTTATATTTTTCCAGTTACATTTGAGTGATTTCATTTGAGTACTTGCCCACTTTTTTTGGTACTTCATGCTGGTAGTAGCCAAGAACAGTACAAGACTGTGGAGCTAAAACTGCTTGCCGTGCTCTCCAGCACACTGTAACTAGTTGGCTATCTGCTAAACCATGATACTTGTGTTCCTTCTAGAATTATCTAGAATTTGTTCAACTGAAGAAGAGGAAACAAAACCATGGGCAAGTCCTTTACAGTACAAAGCAATTGTGTCAGTGTTCTGCTTGGGGTTGTCTCTCACTGGAGCCTAGTAATAAAGACTACAATATGAAGACCTTATGCTATCCAGCTGGGGCAAGGATGGAGGCTGCAAAAGGGCTTATGTTTTTTTTGGCCTATCTTTTTGCTATTAAAAGGTTATGGGGACAGTGACTTGGAGCAAAGAGGGGAAGAAAAGCTGATTTGGCAGGTCTGGGAATTAGTCCTCAGGAAGGCCAACTGAGAGAAGCTGTCCTAGGGATTCTTGGAGAAACCAGAGAGGAGGACTTCAAGTACAGAAAGAACTCATGACAGGAAGAAGAAAAGAGCAGCCCAGGATGCAGAAAATGACTCACACTGCTCTGCACATTTCCCCTTCCCGGGCTGTTTGCACCACTTCCCAGCCAGCACCTGACTGCAGCTACCAGGAGCCAACTAGTGCCTATAGCAAAGAAAAGGATTTCAGGGCACAGCATCCTCCTGAGCAAAATGCTGTAAAATTTTGGAGTATTAAACATTATAGCTGATGAAATCCCCATTCCATTGAAGCCAGTGCTGAAACTACCTCTAACTTCAATGGAGCAAGTATTTTTCCCATCCCACTGCCTCTGATCAGATCTTTCCTGTTGTCACCCATTCTATTTTTCTGAAGCTTTTCTGAGCATTTTCAGAGGAAATTAACTGATTTCATCTCTTCTAGTTTTAACACTTCTGTAATATAATTGTATTCTTTGTCCTAAAAGGAAACTCTGACAATATACTTTTCAGGTTTTCCGTCTTGCACAGTTCATTTCTGTAAGAATCAATAAAGGTCATGCTATTTAAAAATGCACAGCCTGAGCAGAGTGCAGAAAAGCCCACAGAACTGCTCAGTGTTTCCACAGCGATGTGTGGATTTTTTTTCATCAGCAGATGGTACGGCTGACATCTGCAAAAGCAAAGGTCACAGCTGGGTTACATCTCAGGTTATGGAAAGCAACAACATCTACTATGTGTCACCTGTTTGGACTACATAATTCATCTTTCTCTGAGAACAAAGTGCTTCCCCTATGCATAGAAAATGACTGCGTATTTCCTATTTATGACAAAAGTGATGCCTAGTACCCCAGTGAGGACAAAAGAGCAAGGCTCTATAGGATTAACCACCAGGTATGACATTCATAACAAAAAGCAAAGCTTTTTGTTTTTTTTTCTTCCAAGTGTTTCCTACATTCTGGAATTAAAACACTTTTCATTAAAGAAGTTAACCTAAAAGTAATAATCAGTATTTTGACAAAAAAGGTAAGACTTTTGTCCGTGGGAATGCATGTATTTCAGTACTGCACCCTTTTTGAAAGCAGTGGCGATGCTTGCATTGAGGATGTTGGCTGCTGGGGCTGGAGCACTGCAGGGGCAGCGAGGGCTGGGAGCACCAGCAAAGTGTCACCACTGCTCTCCCTCCCCAGCTGGCTGCAGGTGCTGACAGTCATTCAACCCAAATGGAGGGGAAAACAGCTTTGGGTCCTGCGGAAAGAGCTAGCAAGCAAATCCAAAGAAAGCATACACTAAGTTTCCAACCACTGAGCAGAAACTGGTGAATGATCACGCTAATTATATTCTTTCTGGCTTTACTGTCCAGCATTGCTGAAAAGGGCTTTTTATAGCTCTGTCGTGATTCAGTCTGTGCCAAGTGCTTCCCAGCCTGGATTCTACCCCAGGTATTCTACTTCTGTGCATTACTTCAGTGTACTAACCCAATATACAGTATTATAGATAAGGGATATCTGTTGAGAAGTATGTTCTTGAATGCAGAACAAACAGTTGATGCTGTCAAATGCTCTAGTCTCTGCACCAGTTCTGTACATTCAGAGAAGCTGATAGTGCAATTTGGTATTTCCCTGGAAGCAGAGGGAGGGCATGCACTTTCAGAGGAATAGATGGCATGACTCCAACAGCACCCCAAAGTTCAGTCCCAGCCCCTTATTTGTACCGCATTAAGGATACTCTGAATGTGTGCTTTCTGTCAGAGACTTTTCTGCATGCTGGTGATAATGTTGCCTTGTTCACAGGGGTCAGCAAGAACAGTACAGAGTATTTTCCAATTAAACAGTCAGAATTACTTAGCTGAAGCCTTTTATTTAAAAAAATAAAAAAGTTATTTAACATCTCAGAAAAACAAGGTCTCTTTGGCTTGATTCAGGCTTGCATCAAAAAACAAAAAGGGCAAGAGTGCGAATGGCATTCTGTCCTTGGAGTAGGAAATAAACTCAAAAGTGTGGCTATGCCTTACTCAGCTACCTCTAGATTTTAATGCCTGATGTCGTAGTGCAGCACTGAGGTGCTCATGGGCTGACCGTTTCTGATTTTTCATCTGATGTATAGCATAATCTCAGCAATACGGCACTTCACAGCTTGATGTGAAACTGTAGGATTGTTCACAATTTTCAAGAAGGTCCAGAAAAGCCTATAAAATAGCAATGAGTTTAGATACAAGTAATAAAATACAAGTAACTTTCAGTAAGGTAGTCCAATCACTGTCTTGTTATCATTTTATATAGAGATAATATTAGTAACTATCAAAAGGATGATACTATACTAGTAGACAATCGATATCTATCCCCTAAATCAGAGAGGCAGTTGATACTGAGCTCATGGAGGCTACTGACAAGGAACAACTGTGCTAGTTTTGGCTGGGATAGAGTTAATTTTCTTTATAGTAGCTAATATGGGGCTGTGTTTTGGATTTGTGCTGAAAACAGTGTTGATAGTGCAGTGATGTTTTAGTTACTGCTGAACAGCGCTTACTCTGCGGGACAGAGAAGGAAAGGGGGGGACATTTGAGGTGATGGTGTTTGTCTTCCCAAGTAGCTGTTACACATGACAAAGGCCTTCTTTCCCGGAGCTGGCTGATCATCTGCCTGCCCAGGAGAAGTGGTGAATGAATTCCTTGTTTTGCTTTGCTTGCGTGCACAGTTTTGCTTTATCTGTTCACCTGCCTTTAGCTCAGCCCACGAGTTTTCTCACTTCTGATTATCTCCCCGATCCCACCCTCAGGGAGTAAGCGAGTGGCTGTGTAGGGCTTAGTAGCCAGCTGGGGTTAAACTATGACAAGCAGGATTCTCACAGTGTCCCTGCCCTCTAGAAATTGGGAGAGCTCTCCCCATTCTTACTTGTCAAAGCAAGACCTCTGAGATTAAAGTTGGAAACCTGGGCTGGGGACACCTCAGACACCCTTCTCAAGCTAGAAGCCAAGCCATTGGCTTGTAATCTCAAAAGAAAATGTGATTTTTATTAGAAAGATATTATAAATACCATTGGAAGCATCTTAAAACTGAAAGGGAAATATATGTATTTTAGCAGCCCAGTGACTTCAGAGACAGTGCTGTCTCCAGCAGTACCTGGAAGAAAGGCTCCAAAACTGAATCCTCCACAGTTACAGAATAAGACCCTGAATTCCTGAGGACAAATCAGTGAAGTGACACTGCAGGCATTTGGGGAACTGCAGAGTAGTCTCTAATTGCTCTTCCTGTTTCCTCTGTTGGATGGAGAAACTTCTGCAAAGCAACTGAGTCTGTGTAGTACATGGATAATGGCTTACAGGGTGGGGTAAGAGCAGGAAACAATAAACTGTCTGACTGGATTAATACTATCATTAAATAATAGCAATATATATTTCAGAGCCTCATTTTGCAGGGCTCCAGAATACTTATTTTGTGCTCTTGATTCACTCTCTCCTGTAACAAGCCTGTACCTTACCTTGTGCTACCCTGTCTGACGTTCTCGAACACTCCTCTTCCTGCTGGTTAAGGATGAAGAATAATGGACAACTAAGTGTAACCATCTAGTGTGATGTGATCAGACACAGCATGGATTTAGCAATAAGCATTATGTCCCATCAGCACTCACTCTGTTTGAAAGGCAGTTTCTGCCTTTGCGTGCTCCTTGTGAGCACTTCTGCAAGAAGCCTGCCAGCACGGCTACCAGAGGAAGGCACAGGAGACTTCACCTGACATTAACACTTCCTCGG
>NW_009696355.1:0-39572 GCF_000703405.1 Apaloderma vittatum | reverse complement strand
CTGCTGAATACAGGAAGGCTGCTTCATCAAGAAGGACATCCTCTCCCTTGCTTTGAAGACCAGAAGGGTCTCCTGCTTGGCTGGGATGAAGCAGCTCCTGGGCTGCAGCCACTGCATGTTGCAGTGGGGACGGAACTACAGCAGGAGTTCTCCTCAACCTTGGCCTTGTGGGGTGCAGGAGTGGGCTTCTGTGTTTGAGGAACACTGTGAGCTAAAAGCTATTTTTCTGCTGAAATCAGTGAGAGCTGCAGTAGAGGCTTCTAGTCTCTACCTCTCCCTGAACTGGCCAGTGAAACCCTCCTGAGAAGTGTGCAGCACTCTCAGGTATTTGCCTTCTGGATAGATTTAACTGGGCTTGAGGTGCCCATCACCCTTCCTCCTCAGCTCCCTGTAAAACGCAGGGAGGTGCACCTGACTCCGAGAACCACATAATCATAATAAATGCATTTGTTGGAAGGATTAAAAAACAACAGGTGTCTTTCAGAGCCCTCAATGACTGTTAAAGGAATTTACATTTGTGAATAAACAGCAGTAGAATTTATTTGTCTGACAGCTTCTCATTATTAAAATTAAGACCCTGCTTAATCCTGCCAATGTCATTGGGACCCAAGATGACCTGCTAAGTGCTGGTCACAGAAGTTAATGTTGCCTAAGAGAAGTTTTAATGGAAACAGCCCATTTACAAAAAAAAATATTTTTCAACTGTCTTTGTAGCTGTTGAAGTCAATAGCAGGATCCTCTGGCTTTCAGTTAAGCAATGAAGCAGAACTTTCAAAGACTGTCTATATTTGCCATGTGAAACATTGCAGTTTTGGGAACACTGGGATGAAGTTTGGTCCTATACGCTCAGATGTGCTCTGACAAACAGATCCTGAAGCAGAAGCTGCACATCCACTTGGAAAAAATTCCTTATCTGATACACGGCCTTCCTATCACCTTCACAGACCTTTTGTTCCTCTGCCTGAAAAATGAGAATTCTAGTACTGTAGATAGTACTTCTAATGTGCTTTTAAAATTTAACACACTTGGAAAGTCTCCCCCTAGCATTCTTGTTAGATTACCCAATTTGAGGTATAAGATATGCCCCAATGCCATAATTTTGAGTGAGACCTTAAATTCAAGCCCTGGTCACTTAGCAGGGAGCACATACCACATATGCTCAGTGAGGCTTATTGTGAGCAATGGTAAGTAAGACAGGGAAGGTTTTAAGCTGACTAGCTTTCCTTTTTTCTTGCATATTATTTATTGCTACTCAAAAGTCAAAGACTGATAGGTAAAACAATGCATTTGCAGCAGATTTGTCAAAATGTGAATTTATTGATTTTTGAAGAAGCTTGCCCACACTGTAGAAGTAAGTCAAAGTTAAAATCAATAGGGACAAATTAGGACTTCTCAAGCTATATAAATGTTACTATAACAGAGCCTTTAATGCATAAAAATCCTGTGCATCAGATGACAAAAATAGTTTAAACTTACTTTTTACTGAGCTTTTAAAAGGCAAGGTAAAATATCCATTATCTGCTGCTCTAAATTTTGAACAGCAGAGTATGTTATTTTTCCAGAGATGCTGTTTTTCCAGAGTGCCAAGAGCCCTATCGATGCTCACTGTCCTCACAGGGTTGTGCTCAGGCTCTGCTGTACTAACATTGGACTGCACAGCTCCTTCCTGGGGAGACACTCTTGACCCAGGAGCACAGAGAAACACTGGTGACAAACCATATAAGCTGTTTTGTGGCCATTGCCAAATGCTTTCCACCTGCCTGTAAGCCGTTAGCCCAAGCTCCAGAGCCTCATTTCCCCTCTAAAGAAGGTAGAAGGTGTTAGTGCCCCGAACTCATCCCTCTCTGCATTTGATGGAGTTTCTTACCTAGCATGGTTCACCACTGTGGTTTAGCGATGGAATAACTGTGCTGGGCCTTTTTGCTAAATCAGATGCCATCATTAGGATGGTATGTCCTTATTTATTTTTTCCCCTCCAGGTTGCATGAGACATTGTGCTTCAATAACATCTTTGCTATTCCTGGAGCCGTATTACACCTGTTCTCATCCTGTTTTCCCCTTCTTGTTTTTGAGTGACTCCAGCAAGTTTCCAGCATAGCTTGATCAAATTGTCCTCCTGCATTTCCCTCATTTTATCTTTGTGATGTCTGGCTGAATTAGGCTGGAGGTAACAGAAGAATACGATTTCCCAGGGAGCCACAGACGCAGCCACTACTCTGGCATTACCCCACGTTTCCTGGATATTTTTGCCTGGTAGCTTTAAATGTCTCCTTGCATCATATAACTAAACAGAAGTGTCATATAACTAAACAGAGATAGCGCTATGCCTCAGTCCCTTTTTTGTACCAGTATGAATTATATGAGTTATTTATGAAATTCTGCTAGTGGCCTAGAGAAACACTGGATTGTTGGGAATAGCCATGACTGCCCACAGCAAGGGATCGGGCAGATGATCAGTGCCATAGTCAGTCTGAGAGCTCAGGTGTGCTGGATGTTTGTAGGAAGAGAAAGGACAAAAGTTCTTCCAAGCAGCTGCTTGTCTTCCCAGCAACCTTCCATTCGACCAGACCTTGCTTGTGAGAGAAGGTCAGCAGCTATTCCCCTCAGGGCTGAGAAAAGATTGTTTTAAATACTTATGATGGGCTTTCAGACCATACATTTTTTGCAACAGTTATCCCATTCATGAGAACTTGCTCAAATGAGCCTTTTCAGTTGTTTATGTGGGAGGAAGCAATTGGCAACTGGACAGTGAAAAACCTATTTTTTTTAGGAGAAGCTTTCTCCCCAAAGCACAATTGTTTTGTCACACATTTCTTTCGCTCTCTCAAGGTTGAAAAGTTTTTGGCAGCAATAACTGTAGAGCTTGCAAAAGACATGGTTTGTAGCACAGCGTGTCAGATGAACCTAATGAGACAGATCCTTGGCGGCTGTAAGCGGGTCCAGCTCCATTGACAATGGTAGAGCAGACTGATTTACACCTACAGAAAATAAGACCCGCTATGTTTGAAACTTGACGGTTGCAACTTTAGCTCTGAATGCAGCTTAATGGCTCATGTCTTTGCTCTGTTTCAATAACATGTATGATGCCATTTCCATGAACTGTGGTAACAGGATATTATACCGTTACAGTAGTTTTGGTTGGCTTCTTCTTCCTTCACACCTCCTTATTGGAAGTATTCATGCAGTTGCATGAAAATAGATTTCTTTTACAGCTCTTGATGTAAAATGACTTTTTAACGGTACTTTTGTTGCATATGATTAGGCCTGAGAATAGGAAAATTGCTCCAGTACACTTTCTTGCCTTGAGGCTGGTAACAGTCCCGGTGCTCCAAGGACTGGACACATGCAAAAGCTGCCGACCATCAGCCTGATCTGTGTAAGTGTACCACTACAAATGCAAAAAATACATTTTCAATTGCATGCAACCCGTGCTCTCTTAAGTGACAGAAAAGAATACTTCCCTCCATAGTAAATGAGGTTTTACAGTCTATGTCGTGTTGGATGTGATACCGTGTGACCATTGGTTCATCCTGACCTGATAGGTGGAGAGTCTAAACATTTTACTTAATATGCTCATCGTGCACACCCAGGAAGGAGCGTTCACATACATACATGCAAAACTGGGATTTTCCCATGCTGACAAATACGGAATTTGACAATGCGAATTGTCAAATGTGTTCACTTCTACTCACACAAACAATTGTAAACAATCCTAAACTGACAGGCATGAAGAGATCTGGGGACATGCTGCACAGATTCAGTCATCCTGGTAATATATACTAGGAAAAGTGGACTCTATGGCCTATTCTGTTTACCTGAAAAGGCAGATGTCCCATTTTCACAGCTTCTCCTTAGTAGCAAGGTAATAATCAGGTCCTGAGTGTTAGGTGTAAATGAAAAAAATTAAAATCTGTTTTTCATGTTTATTAAAATACCACAGTGTGTAGGCTCTCTAAAGAGTCATTAAATTATGTGTTCTTTATACAAAATTTAACTGATTTCCTTATAAAATTCTCCAAGCAGAGCTTCCCAAAATGTTTACCAGTGCAATAAACCATTGCAGCGATTGTTTTAAGTCATTTGCCTCCAGACAAAATAGACATTTTATAACATTTTGATTTCTACTGTCTTTTAAAAGAAGTGCTACAATTCTAAACTTAATATCTGGCATCACCATTATTTTTCCTTGCTTTACATGCTTCCTAGAGGTTCACCATGACGTAAAAAGATAAATTGTTGTAATATTTTCTGCACATAGAGAAACATTTTTTTTTCCTCCAAGTTTGTCTTTCAAGATGACTTACTGTAGGTTGCCTCTTTTTTTATTTTCCCCAAGAATGTTTAGTTTAGAAAAGCTTGACCTCTAATTAGAGGCTAATTCACTGGAGTTGAGAAATGTTGTGTAGTAAATGAGAAGTGTGGATTGTTGGACAGAACCCCACTGACTGTGAATGGACCTTGTCCTTGAAGAGCCTAATGAATTTCTTAGCCTATTTAAAACATTGATGGTTTTAAATTTGAGCTAGTTTGTAGTTTTTCTTGTATTTGTGATTATTCTAAGTGAAAACTTGTCCATGTCATATACTATAGTATAAACACTTCTCATCATCACCAAGAATACTTTAATTGATGCAGTTGAGAATCATGTCAGCTCTTTTCAGACTGGACGTTTTGGCAGCTCATAATTATTTTACAATTGACCAAAGTACCAAAGTTTACCATCTCCAACTGCTAAGTCTGCACTTTGTAGCCAAAGTCCCTGTAGCCTGTGACACTATGTCCCTCTAATGGGACACAGACACTAGTGCCTGGGACACATCCTGATGCCTTCTTTGGAAAGGACCCCAGTGTTTCTCATTCATCCCTCATTTCACTCCACTCCTTAGTTTCCATTGCCAGCACCAGCCCTGCCAGTGTTAACAGAAATTTCAGCTGGGATCACCAGCCACCATCAGTGCCAGGACATGTAAGGGCTCTTTGACTTTAAACTAGGGTCAGAGAAACAGGCTGTAAAGAAGCCCATTTCATGATCTTATTGTCTCTTTTCAGTCTTACCATTTAAATGCCACTAAAAATGAATGCTTTATCTTAGACGTGGTTCCTGCGTCTGTCTATGAAGACCTATTGCTACGGAGCTGTTTAACCGTTCTAGCTGCATTTGTTCATTCATCACGTCACTTATCTTTTAGCTTCTTGAAACATTACAAATTTAAGACTCGTATTGTACGAGCTGTAAATACATTTGATGCAGATTCCTTGCTATTGAAAATAAAACTAAGAGTTTAGAAATGGAAAAAACTAAGCCCAAGCACGCTTTGTATAAATAATATCATATTATACCAATGATACTCTGGAAAAAAAAATGCAAAAGTTAACTGAGTTTCAGTGCATGCCCACTGCTACATAAAATTTAAAAGCCTTCCTTTACAAGGAATGACATATTTCAAAACATTATCTAAATAAAGTTAGAATATTTTATATTTTTTAAACCTAATTTATATCTAGTGCCATCTGTTTACATCAACCCTCACTGAAATTTCCCGGGTGAAGATTTAAGACTGCTATGCTCAAAACAGCAAAAGCATCCTGGTTAGCCAGGATCTCAGCCTGATGGGGAGGGATGCCAGGCTTTCTGCAGCCCCACCTATGTCTTGCAAAATCATTTGCAACATGCTTCACAAGAACATGCAAATCCTGCTTCCTGATCCATAGCCTTCTCCGGTACCCTTTTCAGCTCAGGCTGAAAACATATTTCCAGGGCTGTAGGACTTCAACAGAAGAACCAGAAAGAACAATTTCTCTTGTCTTGTTCTTCTCTTCCAGTTTCCTGGTTAACAGGGGCAATGTAAACCAAACCAAACACCCATCAGCCATAAAAGCATCTCAGACAAGACAAAACTTATGAGGAAGAATCATGAATGATATATGTTGAAACCAGGAAGACTTGCTCAACTACGTCAACGCTTCCTGAAGGAACTCAAGTCTTCAGTTTGCACAGGATTAATATGACAACTCTGGCTGTACCAGGCTCTGAGCAAAAGTCCGTCCCTGCCCGCAAAACCAGCCAAGCTCCTGAGTAATACAGCTGAAGAGCACCAGAAGCACCACAGCTCTCCCAGCTCTCCTCCTAACATCTGTACATGCACCAGGCCCAACAAATACTGCAGCGACACGGAGCAGAGATGAGGGGCAAGCCCTGTGGAAGACATCCCCCGTGGTACAGGAAGGATCTGGACATCCAGGCAGTGAGGCAAGACCTAAACTAAACTGCTGTGAAAGGGCTGGGTGTGCCACTTGTGCCTGGAGATGTGACAAAGGTGAACAGTATCTAATGGGAAGGGATCTTGCCAAGTCACACAGACACTCCACTGCTGCTTCTCTCAAGCTGCGGCAGGGTAGCAATGCTGTTGCAACAGAAATGCACCATGATCAACAATTAACTTTAAGAAACATTTAAGCAGAGCAACTAGTTACCAAATTGGAGCCATTCTTGATCTTTCTGTTTAGCCATTTGCCTTTTCGGAAAGTCTCAACTCTTAAATGCTGGCAGAGTACATGCCAAAAAAGTTTCTCTGTCCCTAACACATTGTAGTCCTGAAACAGATGCTAGAAATCACTCATTACTACCAGTTTCCGAATAGCTACATCATAATTTTATAACTTCAGCAAAACCTAATCCTTCCTAGTGAAACGCCCCTATGTTTGCCTGTAACAATGTCAGGTCTTTCTACAATCTTTTAACTCAAAATGGATTGTCTGTCTTTGCATTTTGGGAGTAACTTTACTATACACGTTAACACTATCAACGCATAATCACGGCTGATGGAGCTAATTTGCCAAAAAGTGACTTTATACAAACAAAGTCAATGTTTGCATGCCTCAGTATCTGATATGTGCTCAGTGGGTTCTGAATAAAAGCGGGAAGGAGATAGCAAGAGCACCAGCAACTGAGTCACGTAGGCCCTAATTATGTTTGCATAAAATTTACCCGATTGGCTCCCTAATGACGTACACCTCAAGCTTCCACTGACTGTATCTGCTTCTGGATTCCCATCAGAATATGCAACCTCAACACCTGTACTTAGAAACATTTTGCCAGGACCCCTAGGATAGGACATATACAACTCATTAAAAATGTGATTTTCTTGTGGGACGGTCTGGGTCAAAAGAGACCCGGGGATGTTCCCGTTCCTTCATGCTGGGAAGCTTTTCACCCACACTCTGCCCCCTTCTCCTTTAAAAGTTCAATCACAGCACCAGCGATTAAGATGTTTTTTTGTAGGTTTGTCTTAACCAAGGATCCCTGTGAATACTGGGCACAGCTCCCTCCACAGACCATAGACTGTCCTGAAAAGTTTTGCACGTTCACTGCACTGGCTATGCCCACACTTTGCAGAATCTGAAAGAGCTGCTCTTCCCTTTTCCTCCATGTCAGTATCTTCAAGGAGACTAAGGAAATACTGAGAAGAAAAAGAAAAACATCATAGTTCCATATGGCGGATCTCAGCTGTGGTGTTTGGCTCTCTGAGCTAACACAGTAAAATAATGATATCTGAGTCAAGGTCTATCATAAGAGAGAGAGGAACACTGGCATTTGTATTGCAGAGGTATAATTAATAGAAGAAAATACATATGGAACAAATTACGTTGAGCCTGTGGAGTTTCCTTTATTTTATTCAATACTTGATTTAACTTGCTTTCTAAATAGATTATGGTACTATTCTTGTATCTAGTTTTGTTGTGGGATTTTTTTGTTTTGGTTTGGTTTTTTGAGGCCCTGCCACTGTCAGTAACTATAAAGTAGTTCTGGATTGCATAGGAAATGTGTCTCAGCAGAACATTAATAAAATGATGCAGTGAAGTATTTGGAGACAAGAGTGTACCTTTATATGAATAGCTGGGTTAGCTTGATGTTATGTGATAGGAAAACACATGCAAATAACAAACTCACTATTTGATTTTTCCCCTTTAGTAATAATGCTAAAAATTAATTAGTATGGGGATCTCCGAGAAACTCAACACTCTCCCCAAGAAAGGAAGAGTGCAGGTGTCAGAATTAGCCAGTTTTGATTATTTCTGCTTTTTTAAACAGATTAAGGGCTGAAGATCATGTAAGGCATCACAACAGTACTACATATTTCTATTTCTGCAAGTAAGATATAGTATTTACAGTCTGATGAAATATAGGATCCCACTCCCATTTACTGTAAACTGGTACAGATCCGCTAATTGTAGTGGAAAGTACTGGTTTAAACCACTGAAGCACTGGCTACAGAAGTCAGGATAGGTGCTAGGTGGAATCCCCACCTTTTCTTTCCAAATGCTGGGCCAGTGATGACTGATCCTGTCATCTTGTTAGTACTGGACAGCTTTACATTAAATGGATGCTTCCACTTCTTTGCTTCTCAGGTTTTTCTAGCTTTGAAAGTCTCCTTCACAGCTCACAATATGTCATAAAGGCTATAAAATCTCTTTGAAGAGTAGCAGTACTCTTGCTCAGGATTTAGGATTCCACCAGGTCAGTCAGACTTTAGTTTAGGAAACTTAATAGAACAAATACTTGTTATTAAAGAATTTTACCCCTGAGAACCCCACTGCAAATCTGATGCAAGTGCTTGGCTGGATCATTAATCAGGAATCTTTGTTTTAACATTCTTTTAAAACTACTGCTAGAGTGCAAAGACAGAAAAAAAAAAAAAGGGAAAAAAAAAAAAGATATGCAGAGCATCATTCTTCACTTTCTGTAATGTTATTTACCAGCCCATTATGCCACTAAAACACCACCCAGATGTTATTACAGCCCTTTCAGATCTTTGTACATATGCCTCAGTGTAGAGAAACTCAGGCTGAATACGTAACAGCAGTTACAAGAGACATCTGCAGCACTCCTTATTACATTTGAAAATTCTTCAGCTATTCTGTCTTAGGTTTGTTCACAAACATGATTAGGCAAAATAATTACAATCAGAGATCAGACTGACACTCTTTGTCAAAATGCCCCATCTTTTATTTATTTGAAGGTATATATTGCTCCCTGCTTCACTGGATTTCATACCCGTGTTAGGGAGTGTTTGTGGTGTACATTCAAATCTTCTACTTAACATCTTAGTATTAATCTTTATTTCTTCCATTCTTGACTAGGAAGCCCAGAGTTAAAAGATTCTCTAATCTCAGTGGCACAGTCTCCTCATACTTGTTGCATGTATTTGATACCTGAGAAGTACAAAATGCTCCTCCCTGGGAGAAGGCTGACAGCAAAGTTACTTCTCCCTTCTGCTCGTCCCCAGGGCATTTCTCAGGAGAGAGGGACTCCTTCAGTGCGCATTCAGACTTACTTTGTACATCTGAATCTCATCCATACTCTCAGAACACATATCAAAGCAATCGTTTGAGTCAGAGGTACGGAGCAGTACACAGTCTGCTCCCACAGAGCCAGCTGTGACATCCCACAATCTCCCAGGGGACAGACAGCTGGCAGTGCTGGAGCACTGCTCCCCACCTGCTCGAGTTCCGTGGTCATCTGAGACCCAGTGAGAGCAACAGCATAAACACAGCCCACTCCTCCGTCCCACACCAGCCTAGCACCGTCAGCTATCCACGTGCCCCTGCATGCGAGTTGTTACTCAATACTATTTACAGTGTTTACTGGGGTAAAAGCAAGGGATAAGCAACAGGCTAGAAAGAAGGCAGCTGAGTTCAGGAAATGGAGACTACACTGCGTCTGGCTTCAGACATCAAGTAGCGGAGGTAACCCTTCAGTGGTGAAGTTAATGAGAGACACAAATACCTCTTCCTTCAGTAGACTACTGCACAGTCTACTCACTATGTTCCAAAACAGGATGCAAACATTTTACCACACCAAGGGCTTTGCTGATAACATAAAATATTCCTGAACAAGCTAAACTGAGACCTGTCTGCCCTGGATGGATGCTGGGGAGAATCTAATTGCAGAGAAGCGCAAGACAAGCAGTGGGAAGTTACAGACACCAAGGAGTTCAGATTTCAGAGCCATCAGAAGTATCGAGAAGGCGCCTTATCAGAATTCACCTTAAAAGGATCCCTGAAGAGAGTGCATGAGCAGGCTAGGGGGCCTTGCACTCATTTCACTGGGATGTGATGCCTTGATGTTGATGATCATTGAGCATCGTAAAGAAGAGACCCCTCAACTAGAACAAGACCTAAAATGCTCACTCAAAAAGATACTCACAGTCTACATTCTGAGGATAGCCATACCCACCCCCTTCCCCATCTCCCCATTAGCTTTTACCTGTGACTCTTGCTACCCTGGTCTCAGCTACGCAGATACATCAGGTTGGGTTTGCCCTCCCTGGCATTTTCCCGTTTGGAATGATGACATTTGACATTTTAGAGGACTCAAAACAGAATTAGAAAGAACAACAACCTGCTTTAACTGCGATATTAGAAACAACATAGAACAAATGATCCTGACCACTGTAGTCAGCCTGTCTTTCCAGGAGCCATCCATCCACCTACACACATGCAACCAGATTTCAGTCTGCTTCCTAGTAGGTTCTGAATTAATTTTTGTCTCATCCTCTACTGTGGCAGTTTCTTAATTGTTCCCTTTTCTTCCCTCACCGAAACTCTCCCATTTGCAGCTATGAGCCTAACATAAAAAATGCGCCTTAGTCAGAGCTAACCCTTGCAGAGGAACAAACCCCTTACACTGCTGAGCAGGGGATTTGTGTATTCCGTCTTCAGCATCACATGCAAACAGCGTGGCTGTCATTATCAAAAGAGCCTGGCAACAAATCTACAGGCAGAACATGCAGCATTGCAGGCAGCTCTACAAACTTCATTAAGTCTCTAAAAGCTTATAGTCTAATACAAATACATACCTGACCCATCATTCTTGCATGGTGTTCAAAATTCCATCTTCAGGAAAGTCCACAGAGGATAATAAGAGCTGAAAGGGAATTACTGCCTATCCAAATGTTTCCAAAAGCAGTTTGTCAGTGTTGAAAGCAGCTGTAGGTACTTTCAGGTACTTTCTGGCCTGTCTGTGGTGTCCATGTGCTGCGAATCATGGAATAAGATTAACTAATTAGGTAATTAGAATGAGATAAGCCTAGATATACATTCTTTACAAGCACAGGGCCATAAAAATAGGCAGTGCTTCTATGGTCCAAAGTCCTGCAAAAAAAAATCATAGCCTGTAGGGAGCTACTTTTCTATAAGCATGTAGAATAACTGCTTTGTAGCCAGAATCTCTGATTTGAAAATGAATTTTTCTTCTCATTTGATTATTCCTTTTATTAGGACACACACTACTCCTTGTCCCAGCAGGCAAAGTCATGCATTCACCAGAGGTGACCTCCTGGGAGTGACTGCATTTACTTATCTATCTGTTGTGCAGGATAGAAGAACTGGGGAGCCTGCCTGCTGTTTTACAGAAAATAACATTCATCATTCCAAAAAGAGTCTATTATACTAAACTATGTTAATAGCACCCAATGGGGGAAGAGAGATAGCAGATAATGTCCTTGGCTGAAAGCTGGGGAACTGAACCTGATTGCAACTCTACCACTCACAGGGTGAATCTTTACCATTGAAATACAGAACGTGAGTGACTGGGCTCTCAGGACAAGCAGCAACATATGTTTATGCTGTCCAGACATCCTGACCGTAATGACAAGTGAATGGCATTATCTGGTGATGATCACACTTTCTCTAGACAAATCTGGGCAGTCGGATGAACATTAAGCTAATTTGATACACATTGATTGAGGATGGGGCTAGAGACAGTCATCTAGTTTCTCTGCGCTTCAGCTTCTCATTTGTAAAATGGATATAATATTACTTCAGGGGTAATGCAAGGACAAGTGAGTTAAAATCTGCAAAGATCTTCGTAAGTGTTACTGATGGGAATAGGAACAACTCTGACATAGCTGTGATCCTGATCAACAGCACACACTGCAGCCTCCCCCATAGCACCACAGGCGGTACGCTTCAAAGTGCTCTATGTTCACAGGGTAGGCTACAGCCCTGTGAGCCACACAAAAGAATATATATCTAAGAATATATATCTAAGAGTTCTTCTTTATATGTGATCCATATTTGTTTTTTTTAATGTTATGTGTATAACTACCTGGGAGGTACAGATATGGGTAACTCCAGAAGAACATAGCCATTTTTGTGTATAGCACAAAGTGATCTTGAATTTAATCGCTGCTGCTGCCTTAATCCAGCGAATCATCACAGTTCACACCATTGCATGTTGGGGTTCTCTGTCTAAACAGTTTTCCAATTAAAATTAGACTCCATTGCGAGCTAGAAGAATAGATCCATATTTAGAGGTTGGTTTACTCATTCTCATGAAGATCTGATAACAGAATTTACTTCTTATCTCCTGAAATAATAGTTAGCATCCAATTAACACCAAAGTGT
Source organism: Apaloderma vittatum (assembly GCF_000703405.1). NCBI lineage: Eukaryota > Metazoa > Chordata > Aves > Trogoniformes > Trogonidae > Apaloderma > Apaloderma vittatum. The sequence continues at coordinate 27,164 of NW_009696355.1, read as the reverse complement.
TAATTAATATATCAATATATAATATATCAATATATATAGACAGGTAAACATGCCTATAAGAATCTCTGCTCTTAGGTCAGTGCTAACCTGCCAGCTACAGAGTATTTTCATGGTATGTGAAGACTCTTAATATAAACTTAGATCTGCATAAAATGAATTAAGATTCAATTCTTACAAATCACTGCGCAATTCTAATACAGGAATTATTTCAGTAATTTCAGTGGAGCTCTCCTGTGCTGCACCAGCTGATGCATCAACTCACTGCAGTTACTTATGGTTGTAAAACTGCTGAATAAAAGGCTCCAGAGAAAAATGTCCCAGCTCATTAGTGAATTATTTCAAACGTGGCACTGCAAATCGGCAAGGCTGTCTACACTGGATTTTAGGCTGAGCAGATTCTTAGCTTTGTGTTAGTTCATTAATTCCAGTGAACACTTGGGTTGTGACTACTCTGGGCATTTACTACACTGTTTGGAAAAACATCTTTTATGTTGCAGGTAACACTGCTCTGCAGCTACGCCTTCTCATACCCAGGTTCTCTTTGCAAAGATATATGAGAGCTATAAACAATGATAATACCTGCAGGTACATCTTTTATTATTTTTCCTTCATAGCAAAGCAAACTCAAAGCATATGAGGATATACAGGAGGCAATAAAAATGGGAAGAATATAGGAGGTTCGTATGAATCCAATTAATAAATTCATGTAAATCCATGCCTGCATTGTTATGCTGGTGTATGCAGGTTTCTTCTGTTCATTTACGATGTCACCAGGTTATTTTCTGGTACATGCACTAGGGTAGCATCCCCCACCAGGCACTCCTGATGTGCTTGGGTAAGTGTTGCAACCTAAACACAGGCAGCCACAGTGATGCTGCTCACATCTATTTACACTGGAGCACAGAATTCAGTTTGAACTCCTGTTCCCAGCGATGTCTCAGCACTCACCTGTTCGACGTGGTGATTGACACCATGCCCAAATGACTCAGCAATGGAGGCAAAATTCAACTTTGCATTGGTGTCAGGAAAGGAATGGCAGGGTGGGGGCAGGGAGTGGGGTGAGATGTTTTGCTTGGACATGCACGATTTTCAGTCTGGCTGGAGAGCAGTCAGCGTGTGATGGTGGGGATGAGCAAGCGAAGTGAGTGCTGGTGGCAAAAGCAAGGAGGGGAGATGCCAGGGGTTTAAGAAACTGTTAGGAGAGGAGGGCTGGGAGCGAGGAGCAGCAGAGGGCTATGGGATCTGGGAGCAGGGATGAGCTCTTCCCACCCCACCCTACAGCCAGCCTGGCCCAGCTCCTGCCTCCTCTGTCCAAGCTTTGGACCAGCTCTGTTCAAAGTTCAGTCTCAAAATACTATATTCAGAATTACATAACTGAATTCATGTCTAATTTAGCCCAACCTCATCAATGATTAAACAATTAAACTTAATATTGCTCTTCTATCTAATCCAGGAGGCATCGTAATGAAATAGCGTGTCTGGAAGAAATGGAAACAATTGAGCAGTTGCAGATGGGGTGCAGGGGAAGGATAAAAACCCAACAAGGGTGTTTAATGAGTGTCTGGGTTACTACTTCAAAGAGCTTCACCCTTTCAGGCTTCTTATCTGGCTCAGCATCTTGCAGACAAGATCATTATTATCAGTTACCAAATGCTGGCTGTAAGCGTGAAGAACAAATTAGTGCAAACGTTACATCAAAGAAGCTGAGGTGCTGGATCCTTCCCATCTGCAGGTAGTGGCCGCCCCAGTGCTCTGAACGGATGATGGTTTGGGACCTGGGTAGCGGCGAGGTAGTCCTTCCTCTAGAGCAGCTCTGCTGTGACCCACATGGTCGGTGGAAGGGTCCAGCTTTGGGAGCCACTGGAGCATACCTGCAGCGCTGCAGCCGAGATCATGCAGGAGTTGCTCTGATGTAATTGAGAATATTCAGGGATAAGGAATTACCAGTAAGAATGCTTCACCTATGGAGAATGCTTTCCTCCTTTTCCTGCCAGATTTTCTTGGCATACTGTAGCTCCTGTCTTGTCTCTCAGGCATTTTGGAGAGTTGGTCATTTAAGGACAAGGAGGACAAATTAGTGATGTGCTACTTTGGCAAGGCGCTGAAGCTCACCCTCATGTAAAACCGGCCAATAGTCCAACTGAATACAAGCAAGTTTTCATTAAAATATTGCCAAAATATGATTCATTCTTTTAAAAGATCACATCCATGTTAAAAAAAAATAAAATCACTGCAGAATTACAGGGTTACAGCTCTAACGTAAAACTAACAAGCCTTTTCTAATTTTCTAGAAATCTGAAGGAGTTTGGATTAAAATTCCTGAATGAAAATCCCACTTTAAATCTGTCATCTCCGTAGCACTCAAACCACAAGCTCTCTTCGCCAGCTATGGTAAGATGTGACCCAGGTCACAAATATTCTTTCCATAGTTGGCATCAACAAAACCTGAGCCTTTTCCTTTAGCTCACAGTTAATGTCTCCTAAAGCTAATGCAGAGCATAAGACTACTTCCTCCACACATCTGGTTTGTTTTGGTTAAGTTTCATCGTATTATTTCCCACAGTCACGTGGTATAATTATCTCATCTATAATTTACGCTGTTATTTAGAGCAGTATAAATAGTTTACTTTATTGCTGCAGGAGCATAGCATGTCCAGATAACATCAATATTTTATTCATCTCTGTTTATGTATGTATTTGGTTATCTAGGTGCTTAATAAGTATGGAATTATTATAATAGCTGAGAATAAATACTAACTTAAAAGAAGCAAAAATAAGACTGGAAAAAAATATGCCAGAATGGTATCTGCCTCCTGCCTACCGAGTATTTTGAAAAGGGAGTGTTTTTAGGACATTTCCAAAGAGCTAAACCCACCTCCATATCAGGGAGCGGAGGTGTTTCTCATTCACGGTGTCTCTCATGTTTCCAGAAACTGTAAACTCTTGTCTTAACTAGCGGGTTTGAATCGAATCTCTTGTATTTTCAGGGTTCTTAGAAGCAAATGATATCCTTAAGGGTGTAGTTTTTAATCACCAATTTAAATTCCATCATCTCAACAATGATAAATAGTGACACCCAAAATTCAAGCAAGAAAGATGGTTTGACAGCTTTCCTTGAGCTAAAAGGAGCTTCATGCAAATAGACATGTTTACAAGAAGTGAAACAACCTCCCAATTTATTAAAAAGTGATTGGGTAATTAAACAAAAATTGGAAAATTCTGTGTTGGCTCAATTTTATTTTAATACAGCAAGAGCGTTAACAACCCAGTCTTCTGACACATTACATAGTGATGGTAGCTTCTCAAGCATTTCGATTTTAATGATTCCAAGTTAAGTGGGGTAAATACATGCAGAAAGTAGTAGAAAATTTCAGTAAGTTTATGAGCCTGATCCTGCATTGCTTGTGCAACATGAGCTTCAACTGATTCAATTCCATGTACAAACAGATAATTGTTCAACCATATCTACTTTGGACTATGTAGAAGGAAAGAGAGAGATTATTCTAGGGCAGATGGGAAAAGAGAGACATACTCAGCACTGATAACTTGCTATTGAGTTGTTCAGTTGTCTCAACAAAAAAAATTAAAATATGTGAGTTTTAATGCAGGTACGGAGCAGACACATAATCATACACATATAATTATGTTACAATCATATAGCCTCACTCAAAAATCACATCAACTTTTCCCTTTTAATATAGAAATAGTTTCTGAAACGTAATGGTGCTCATATGGAAATAGCAATGGGTGATTTCAACAAAACCCCCTGCAGATGCTCAAAATTTGTGACATTTTAATAGAGAATCTACAGATTATTTTCACTTTTATAGCTAGTGCAGAGGTAAAGAAGGAAAGGTGCAGATTCAATATTGTAATGACAAATTGCACTGAATGTTTTGGAGTTGCTTGCTGAGCCATGGAGTTGGTTGGGATTTTGAGCAATCAACTTATTTTTTAAAACATGCAAAAAGTCCACTTCCTTTAAAATCGTTTTCCCCTGTGTCTTTTCCCTTCAGCACCATTTTCACAAGCTTCCCAAAACTCCATTCACTTTCGTAGCTCTCCAGGTACTGTAAGACATTGTCACAGCTCTCCTGCAGCAGTACATCATATTTCATGGCACTATACAACCACCATAAAGTCAGCATCCCTTAGTGGGACTGCTGTCATGATCTGACACAAATAATTATCAACTCTCACAGCCCCTCAGCCTTCTCTTCAAGAAGTAAAGGTGGTTCTGAAAACCAGAGTAATATGATTTGCATGTGATTTTATGCATTTGATTATTATTTTGCATTTCATCCTAATTTTTCTAACATTAAGTTGTGGTGTCACTATAGCTTATGGAATATAAGGTGCTTAAAGAACAAATGAGTACCAAAGGGAGCAGTTTGCTGGTACATATATATAGGCTTGTGCAGGTAGCCCATCATTACTACAGTTAGCATTACATGGTTCCCATCCCACTAGAATATTCAAGTACAAAGTACTGGAGGCAGCAAAATAGCCACCCTGCCAGCAGGCCATTAGTTAGCTCATGCCAGACACTACATACATTATTTGTGGCAGGCTTCTACTTTTAAGACTAATGATAAAAGAGCTTGTGATGAGAATAAGCTCCAAATGGTCCATCATCACTAGGAACTGCACAACTTTTGCAAATACCTCAGTCAGCCAGCCTGATGTGCTGGATTAAACCCGACACTAGCTAGACAAAGTACTGAGGTCTCAGGCAAAATAACATGATTTATTCAAAGAAGGATAATGTTCAACTTCTCTAACATCAGAAAGAGGAACTCTTTTAACCCAAGGCTGAGAGACTTCATCAGTATGAGCTACACCTTGTCTTGTGAGTGGATTAATTCAAATTATTCTTACCTGCAGCTTGGGCATACTCAGGGGCCCCAGCCATGAACAAATTTTTTGTGCAGTAGGTCCTACAGAAACACACAGTGAGTAGAGAGATCTGAGCCCATTCTGTCTGGATTCACCCCCAAACCAGAAATGCTGGTGCAAAACCTTTCCAGGAGAAATTAATCATTTAGGTTGGGAAACTGCCTGATTGCATCCATAAGGTCCCCTCCACATACATATACTGTGCACACAGATACAGAAGCACGTGCTGAAAACTCAAGTCTAAAATCATCAATACTGAAAATGGGGCAGGGAAGTGAACTACAAGCTCTTAAAATTATTACAAGGACATGTTCTATTATGGAAAATAGAGAACGTGTAGAAAAGAGAAACCCGAGCTTTGCACTTAAAGGATTTTTTCAGTCGCCCAAGCAGAGCTCAGCCGCTGCACAAAACAATGATGTTCAGACTGCAGCAACAACTGTCACACAATTGATGGGCTCAAGAAAAACAAGCTGACGAGTGGATTTGGCATCCCCACAGCCAGAGGCTGAAGATCTATTGCACTGGAGTGGTGCACGTCAGGTTTCTTTATCCCTGGAGTCCCACAGCAGATTTATACACGATGACGTTAATTGAAAAGGAATAAAGCCGCACATTCTCCCTACAACTGGGGCTCACTCAGCATCCCACCGTCCAGCCTGACTGGCAGCCCAGCAGTCCCGGCTCCCTTGGCAGGGGCAAGCACGTGGCAGTGAGAATAGCCCTACAGAGAAGTAGGGTCACAGCTGGGCTCTTTGTTGACAGATTCTAACCCAAATGCCAGCTATTTCCAAGGAATCTATTAATCTTCCACAGCTCTAGAGTCATTAAATGCATCCCTTTCCTTGCTTCTCATGACCCAAATGGTTAATGATGTCTTCTTCATATGCCTAAGAGAAGATGGGTTTCCTCCTTGCAATTCAGATTGATGCTCACTCTGCAGAGAAATAAGAGAGCCCTTCCCCTGCTTTACAGCAGTCCTTATTTCTGTAACGTAACCTGGCTCTGGTCCAGGGGTTTAAGCCTTCCCACTGCCATTTCCATTACTACCAGAGAGCCACTCCATGTGTTTTGTTTTCTGGATCATTTGCCCAAGTTTGTGGTAGGCACTGGCTGCTAGGAAGAAAGCCCTAAACCCAAGCAAAGTAGCGTAAATAATCAGCAAATTGGTCTCTCTTCTGCATATTCAAAAATAAGTGGGAGTTGTGCTTGATAATGTTTCCTGAAGGCCAGTGCTTCAGCAGGATCACAGAGTCTGGTTGCATAAAACACAGTTTCAGTCTTGGAAATGGGCTAAAACTTTGGTCTTTGCTCTGTCATCAAGTTAACCCCATCCATAGCTGGGGACTCTAGCCAAGGCGACACTATACGTCATTTCTGCAGAGGTGGCCTCAAAGGACGGGTCTGGGTTTCTGCTCCCCCAACACCACCACTGCCTGGCCAGGGAAGTGGGTCCCCAGGGTGGGACACGCCGGCCTCACCCCGTTCCCTTCGAGGCTGCAGAGATTTGTCTGGGAACAGAGTCGAGGCAGCAATGTCACCACCGAAAATCCCACCAGAAAGGCCCAGTTCAGGACCTGCCTGGCTGAGCTGAGCTCACGGGCTCTCCTGGGGGAGGGTGCTTTCCTGAGCAACTCTGCAGACTCCTGACATTGAGGGTGAGCAGCCACTCATGGCTTCTGAGAGGGTTTTTGGGGTTACTGTGTGCCAATGGGCACCTGCGAGTCCTGCTTCTGAGTCAGCCTCCCTCCCCCACGGCCGGGGACTGGCCAGATCCCTGTGGAGAGGAACAGAAAATGCCATCCCAGGCAGAGGTAGTTTTATTAAGGACAGAAACCTTGTTATTTCTTCCCCAGATCTTATTGGCTTTTTGTTGTTTCTATTAACTTTTATGAGTTTAATAAACATACCCAATTTTAAAAAAGAAAGTATTTTCCTGGCCTTGGAAACTGGATTTTCCATCTAGTCAAAATGCAACAGCCATTTTAAACTGCTCACCAAGAGAAATCACTGAAACAACACTTCTGAGTATTTTTTTATTATTTCACTCTGAGAAACACATAGATGATTTGGAATATAGCCACTAAATTAACTGGGTTTGTTGTATAAACCCAGTGAAAGAGAAAAAAATAGCAGAGTAAAAACTTCTTTACTTATATGATGACTTTACTTAGTCTTTTCTACCCAGCTGCTCATTGGCCAGACCTTAAACATACTGATTCCATTCATTAGTGCATTAAATCTCTTTTGTGATGGTAAAGTCAGGCTTAAAAATAGCAAGACTAATGCAGCGACTTGATTAATCTTTACATAAAATCAGCTGGAAGTGTTAGTGGTGCCCCCGTCTTAGAAACATGTAAATAATGGCAAAGAAAAGTTATCATGCCCAGATGTAATCTAGTTTCCCTTCCAGTTTTCCTTCAGAGCTCACCAATCTCACAATTGCTGGAGCACTAGGGTAGTTCAAAGTCACCTTTGTTAAACCAGTCAAGCTTCAATATACGCATGTCCCTGCAGCCCCGGTTCTGCACCAGCGTCTGGCTGAATTAAAATAGGTGTGAACCCTTCCGAAAACTTGAAAGGTCTTTGCAAGGACTAAAAGTGTTACTTGATTACAAGTAAGACAGCAGTTGAGGAAAAAAATCAAGCTAATTTAAGGATTGCAGGACCTGAAAGGCAGCCCAGTTGTCCAGAGGTCTCTAGAAAATGAGGTCCGGCAGAGCAAACTGCATAATTACTCACACTGGGATAAATGCATACATGAACATTGGGTCACTGACTTCTAATAGGTCCAGAACTGAAACAGGAAATTACTAAAAATCTGCATTCCTTTCTGAAAATGCAGTACATATTTAAATGCCCTTGCAGCAGTCCTAAAATTATCATTTAGGAATACCTGAATTTTTATTTAGCCTCTGTGGAATCCTACTTTATCCAGCCTATTCCAACTCAATACCTCACCAGTTTACAGCTACTGCAAGCCCCAAGAAAAATAACACAGAGTCTTTGATAGAAATCGAGCTGCTTTTCCTGATGATTCCCCTATTAATGCACTGGGGTAAATTGTAATGAGATATGGGCAGTGAGATGAAGGCCTTCCCCTCTCCTCAGCTCATGTTCCAATTATTATTATAAAACCATTTTCCAGCAAAACTATATTTATGTGGCTCTGGCCCCAGGGCAAAAATTCTCCATCTGATGTTTAAATAATGACAACCATTTTGCAGGATACTGGTAATCTTAGATCAATTGCCCACAAGCTCTTTAAAAAAATATTAAAAACCCTTCTCTGCACACTACTGGGCAGAATGTGAGGGGGCTGCAAAGCAGTGGGAAAACTGCAGAGCAGGGAGAAAATGGAGAGTCAGACCAACGGGCTTTATGACATTGTGCAATCAGCAGCTGCAATTCAGAAGAAAAATCTATTTAAAAGTCTACTTCCAATGAAAACGTTTCTCTTTACACCTGTAAGCTACACACAGTGACTAGCTTTCTCCCACTATCTTCTTCCTTTGTTTTTTCTCCTCCAGCTGAAATGTTCAGCTTCCAGCTCGGCGGGAACGTATCTCCCTTCAGCCCACTTCTTCCTAGTAGAACAGGACACAGTGGGGGACAAGTGGCTCTAAAGTGGACCCTGAGCAGGGTGGCTGAGCCCCACTTTGAGGCACTAGCAATAACCCCACTTGCAGGGATTAGGTCGAGACAGCACCAGCATGTCTGTGTGGTTGGACACTCTTGATGGCATAATCAGTTGGAAACTGGACACTTTGGTTATTTCTTTCTGATCACACCTGACCAACTTAAGGTTCTAAATTTCAAAATATTCTGGTAACAAATATATCACTCCATAATCTCAATATGTGAAGATAAAGCAGCATTAGACAACTACTATAGCTGTCATCAACTTACACACCTGGCTAGTAAGAGCCTTGTATCATAAAACCACATTTAAAAGATTTGTCAGACCTCAGCTGCAAAGAAGAAAACTCAAAACAAGCCTGCTGATTTCAGTGACATTTCAGTGACTGAGTGTAAACAACATGGGAGTGTGGAGCCTTCTCCTTTTCATGGCACCAAGCTTTTGTCCATCTCTAGCAAGTAAGATGTGGAGCTACATCAGGCAAGGTGGCCTCTGTGAAGGCTTTTTTCCTTCTTGCTGCATGTCCCAGTCAAAGTTGGACCTTTTCCTTGGGGAATATAAAATCCCCAAGCACAGAGCTGTACAGTGCCCTCCAGCAATAATTCAGCCTCACTGGAGACAGCCAACTTAATGCAATCTTAATGTGATAAACTGCTAACTTGATTGGATTCAATGAGATGTAAATTATTAGATTCAATAAGTACACAGAGACCGTTTCACCTTACATTTTGCTCAGGAGGATTCTGCCTCCAGTCTCTTCATCATTCCTGTTAATTACATGCAATGCATCACAGAGATGGGAACAGTTTGGGACTTAAGTTGTCCTCTGACTCCTCACAAGCCACCACAGTGTTCCATTCTGTAGTAATGTCCCTTATTGATAAAGAACTTCTTCCAGAATAGTTCCAACGACTTATGGACACGGTTTGATCTTTAGCATGGCCAAATTTGAACGTAAACATCCCTCTATTTATCCAGATTTCTGCAAAATTCCCGTATGCTTAAGACAGAGAATGTGTGCTCATGTGCATTCAGTTTTAGGAACTAAAAACTTTGTAGTAACAAGTAGATGTCTATAGCTTCTCATTCACTGTGAGATTCTTTAAAATCAGAAATCAGTGCTACCATTCCAAAAAAGGGGAAAAAAACAGGGGACACTGTGAAAATACAGGTACAAAGATATTCACAGAAGTCCGAGTCCAAACCAGTGTCTCTGAGCTTGTAAAACTCAAGTGAGGTTTACACTCCCCTGTGGTTTGTAAACATTTTGAAAAGGTTTTTTCATGTAACCTGTTTCAGATTCTGACTCAGAGGAGTAATGTTTCTTAGTTTTATACAGCTGGCATATTTCTAATCAGGAAAAAACCACTGGTTTACACTTTGTGCACTCTGTGATGCTCACCTTCTCTTCACCTTAATTTTTCCTTGCCTGCCGTTTGGCAGGTTTTTTTACCACTCAACCTCCTCACGCAATATTTTCAGACATTTCAAATTTACCGTGATGCAATTTATAACTACTAGCCTTGTGACAGCACTGCAATGAGGGCACACTTCCACTTCACAGATGTTGCTTTTTTTCATTGAACAATTTCCACAGACTTTTCTTCTCTAATGTATAGCCCTTCATTTTAAAAGCCCTTGAGAAAATAACTTGAAATACATAACACATAATCTCTTGGTCCTATCAAGAACATCATACTGTACTGCTCAGCAGAGGTAGTAGGTATTCCTCTGCTTCAGGCACCTCTGGAGGAATTAACTCTCCTAGTCAAATTTGTTCAACAATTTTATACTGAATACTGCTCTGTCAAAATCAAAATTCTGATTGATGTTTTCAAAGGATTTGTTTAAAAGTTCAAAAATCAAATCAGAATAGTTAATTTCAGATTCCACGTCTTATGTTGACTTTTTCATTTTGCCCAAGAGGAGTGTTTCAGAGATCCCAAGTGATGTTAAGAACATTCTCCTAGAATTCCCCAAACAAAACCCATCAGCATGACATTCTCCATGTCCTCTATGATATTATTTGTGTTCCTTTGACAAATGGTAACCAAAGAACTACCTATGCAGCACAGATCTCTTGGGAGATCATCTAGTGAGCAGAGCAAGGGATTTCCAGTTCACAATAACTCAGTAGCCCTCAGAGGAGCAGCACGAAGCCCAAGCAACCCCTTCTGCAAGCCTGGAGCAGCCAGCAGCCCCCTTGCACTGCCAACACAGCTCCTCATTTTCCTAGGTTAACTTTCTCCTGGCTTGGCATGGATCAGGGCTGGTCAGGGTCTACCATCACCAAAGCCAGTTTTCCGGAGTCCCAGCTGACACCACGCCAGGGACCACAACAGCACCACCGCTGCCATGGACTAGCCCTGCAAAGGTTTTGCAGCCCAATGAGAAGATTGATGTCTCTTCCATCTGCTGAGGATTCAGCTTAGCTGAGAGGTGGCTGCTGGGTTGATCATCTGGCCCTAGATGACTGAGTATCACATACAGTCCTTCTTGGGGGGTTTTCATACTGATGCCTAAGGCGCTGATGATTCTCTCTTAAGTTATCATCTCTGTTTCTCCTCTTTCAACTTAACACAAGAGGTTTTTTGGCATTTTAATGTGCAGTTGCTAAGCAGTGGCATGGCTAAGAAGCCAGTAATATCAGTGGTACCTTTAAAATGACACTTCTGGGCATGTAAGAGCTGTTCTCTTGTATGTAATGTATGCATGTTCTCTGGGCATGTAAGAGCTGTTCATGTTGCTCTTTCTACTCAGACTAGAACTCAGTTTCACATTCCCTGCAACTCTCAGAAATGCAGCCTGCTGGCTGGCTTTGCTGGTATTCCTCAATCTCATTTCTTTTCCTATACCTGCAGACAGGTGAGTTGTTTCTAGCTTATTACAGGTAAATAATGAGCAATTGCATTCCAGATTAGAAAATACCTTTGAGATCTAAAGCCACCAATGCTGGACATACAGATAATTAGGGGCTGGTTTAACGCAAAATCCACTGAAACCAAGAGACAAGAGAGGAGGAGCTATGAGTAATTGCTACCTAGGAATACAGGTGCAGCTTCTGCAGAAAACTTGTTGAAGCATCTCTAAAATATTTCTGGTATTGGATTTGGGAAAAGATAAGAGAAAACCGAGGAAGAGATTGGGAAATCTCTTCAGCTCTCAACCAGGACCTCTACAGTCATCATCTCACCTGATGGTGAAGGAAAATGTGGACCTTGTGAGGACAACTTGGTTTGAGGGAGTAGTGCAGAGCCTATTCAAGGGAGACATTGCTTCAATGAGAGGTAAAGTCTGAGCAGACCTTTAGCAAGCTTTAGAGGCTTTGCCTCCAGAAAATTAAATTCTCATCCAAAACTGCGTATTTCCTTCCTGACTCCATGCTGCCACGTGCTAGTCTGAAAGGTCAGGTAGAAACATTAGAGCGTTGTTTTCCTACAAATTGTTAACAGTCAGTCTTAGAAACCAAAAATGAAGGCATAAAGCTCATTCTACTATATTAATACCAATACAGATTTTTATTTCCTATTGACTTATGTGTACTTAGCTGTATTAGCACCTCGTGTCAATGTGTAGCCCGAAGGATTTGAGGCTGGCTTTAATTAGTTTACTGAAATGAGCTAAACCACATTTCTTCTTGCCAAGGAAGTCACTATTTGCACTCTTCCTGTTTTTCAGTACTTGCACCACCACCTTCGTTTACACTGGGGGTGAAGCTACTGCCTGGTTTATTCAGAAATCCAGCAGAACCAGTATATACAGAAACGCTTCTGAGAATGACACAATGGACCAGAGGTAAGAAAGGGTCAAATCCAATGACAAGAAAAACTGCTTTTAAGACGTATCACCTCATCAGTGCCCAGCTTTGGCCAGTCAGCTGCCCTCTGACCCTTCAGCTGCAGCCTCCTCTGTCCCTGATGCACTTTGCATATTGAATGGGACGTGACCGTTCCCAGTGGATGTGACATGAGCTGGGGCAGAGCGAGCTCTGCACCACACCGAGAGCCTGCCGGGGGATGCTCCTGGGGCAGAACTCACCTCGCACCGTGGTGCAAGGCTGACCTGCTCCGGGGACGACGTGGGGAGGTGGGAGCTGCTTCACGCCACAGCTCTCCTGGCCTGGCAGGGTCGCAGCCCGGCTGGAAGGAAGGGTGAAAGGGGTCTACACTAGACTGGAGAAAGGTAAATTAACAGACGTGTGGGCTTTGAAGTTGTTTCCGTTTTGCAGGGGAATGAAAGAGGGAAGTTTCCTGTGCTTGGGGATTCTTCCTCAAGCTGTTTTTATACAGAACCCTTAAACAAAACGTTAATTCCAGTTTGATTGACTTAATTTCTTTTCTAATTATTTTCTTTTCAAGCTGTTCCACTTTGCAATATGTTACCAGAAATAAGCTGCAGTATTTCTTACGAGAACAATGCAACATTATCTTGTTTTCTTCTGAGCATTCGAATTCAAAACTCCAGAGCACAGGAATACATTCTCTCTTCTGACTGCAGTAACATGAAGGCTGAGGCTTTACCCCACCACTTTCCCTTAACTCAAAAAGCTTACAAGAGTTTAAAAACAAAATAAGAAATCCAGGCCCTTAAAAATTATTTGGGTATCAAAAAATATAGGATATTGAAAGAGTTATGGATGAAGGCTGATAAAGGGGAAGTTTTCAGTTTTTTACAAAAGAATAGGCAAATAATATATTTATGTTTTAAAAAGGGGATATTTTTTCTTTGAAAGTGGTTTAGATCCTGCTTTCACGCAATGCTAGTCCCTGCAGGAGCTAAGATGGAGCTGCTTCTGCCCTCAGGAGAGCAGAGACCATGGCTGCTCTATTAATAGGGATTTTTGTCTCCATGTGAAATAAGGGCCTGTTTTCAAAAAGTATTCATGGGGGGCTGTTGCATAAGTGCTTCTGAAAATCCCAGTTGTTAGCTTCTTCTATAGACACCTAAATATCTTTTACAATTTTGCTCTAAATAAAAATTGAGTAAGACTCCCTCTGGCTCAGTATACTTTAAATAAGCTGTTCCTGGAGATCTGCATTTATTTTTTTTTTAGATAATATATTGCTGCTGCAAAAATTTATCTCATATCTCAGCTACAAAAAAGGATAATATTAAGCAAGAAAGAGTAATGAAAATAAGAATGATAAATACTTCCAAGCCTTATAATCAATAAAACTGTAAAGTTAGCCACACCAGTTCACTTCAGGGCATCTGCTCACATGTAATTGAAGGACGGTTTTAATTTTTCATTGTTTAAAGCCACTCAACCATTTATCAAAAGCCAGTGCTGCTCCTTGAGCGCAACACAAAAACTTCTTGCTCAGCTCCACTGAAAAGTCCATGGTTTTTTTAGGAATCCTGGACCCTGTGAGAGCTGTAGAAATACAGTGGTCAGCCCAGACCCAGAGGTTTCCCAGCCAGAATTCCCAAAGTTGGATCAGATCCTCAGACATCTCCTTTGGACCATTGTGTTTATCAGAGGAAAGCAGGGTGCTATTTCCTCCCCCAAACTATCAAGAGGCTGTTTCCCACTCTGGCATTTTGTCCCCTTTAAGAAATTTCAGAGGCTGAACTTTGCATGAAATAATGCAGAGAAAGGATAGGTGTCCTTCTCCCAACAGGTTTAGTATATGGATCATCTTCTCTATGGGCAGATGTTTCTGGAAAGGCTAGGGTAACAGTTAAAACAACATGTACCAGTAGTGGCACTGGAAACATACTCATTATCTCATTAATACACATGATGCCAGCAGTCAACACCTATGAGGTCTGAAGTCCTCATCTCACACTGGGCACTGTACAGAAAGAAAACCAACCATCCCTGCCTCGAAGACCTTCCACTCTATAAAATCACATCACAAAAAGAGCAGAAAAGCTTTTCTCACACACACAACTAATACCACAAATGTCTCCTTTCCTGCTAGCTGGCCGGACTAGGCAAGGCAGATGCTGTCACGATGGTGCCATGGTCTCTCCCCTGCCACGTACCAGCCCTGCTGCAGAAAGGGGGGCACAGTCCTGCTCCCTCCTCCCATACCCCCACTCCAAATGTAGCCCTGGCCAAAGCCTGCGGGGCTGGCAGCCCACAGGAAAGCACACAAGAAGCAGCAAGAAGCAGCCACTTGGAAGAGGTGGAGTCCGAGCTGGCATTACTGGGCTTGACAAAGTGATTCAATATAACCTCAAAACTTCTTTTGAACCAAGGCCGAGATGTGCATCTAGACATCCCACTGACTACACAGAGGAAGGTGAGGTGTTCAGGTGAACTCTGTGGCAAAATGAGAAAGCCAGAGGAAAGGGAGCCCGTAACACTTGTGCACATGGCAAAAAAAGTGTCCACTGTCTTTAGGCAAGAGGGGGCCAGATCCTGAGGACTACTGGGTTTTTCTCCATTTAATGGCATAAACCAGTGCAGCATGTTTAAGGTCCAGCCTCAATTTATTTTCCCAGGACAGCTTTCCCTGCAGCTTTCATCCCTAACAGACCAAAAGCTTGCCAGCCAAATCTCCAAATTAAGAGTTGTCCATATAATGGGTGTATAATTTGTCAAATGAGAATGTCTGCACCTTCCAAATTTTTTTAATCATTGCCTGTTGTTTTGTTTTTCTTTGTTTAATTTACTTTTTTAATAACAACTCAATTCTGGAATGTAAACACCATGTCAAAACAAAAGCTAGAATGCTTGAGTAAAATAATTCAGCTTCTCTAAAGCAAATATCTCCAGTTTCCCTTCCAAAGTATTTTCTGAATATCATCTGAAACCACAGAAAGCTTCAGATCTGCTGAAATTGCCATTGTTGGGTTTGGGGCTTTTTTGGAATAAGAAAACTTAGCATTCATTGAATGCAACTTCCCATTATGAGATTGGCTCTATTGTGAGATGGATTCTAAAATCAGGAGATACGAAACAACAAACATCAGACTCTTTAGTCGGATGGACTGTGAGCCTTTCCTAGTCCCTCAGCACATCTGTGCAAGCTAATCTTTGAGGCTCTGCAGTACAGAAACTTGTTTTTTCTTTTAAGTGAAAATGAGAATCTCAGGGAATTGAACGATTCCACCATCGAATATTGTGATACAATCTCAATCTGGAAGACTTGCAGTTGCAGATGTCTTTGGACTAAACCCCATCATTTCCTGAGTCTAGATTGAACATGTAGAATTACTGTGGGGTTTCCTCAGAACAGCAGATGGTGAAGGCTCTAGGGAATCAATTCCAGGTCCCTGATTCTGTTTCCCATCCATGCTGTGTACTACATTTAATAGTCCACTACTTTGCCACTGGCAAGGAAACTACCAAAGATGTTAGAGAGAGGAAATGGATTCTTTCATGCCATGTTCCCATGCATGGAACTCACCTTACACCCAGCAAAGACGTGAGCAGCAGTGCATGGGCCATGTTCTCATGCAGATGCTTGCTGCAGCCCTTCTTGCTGGGGTCAACCTGCACACAAAAATTAGACACTTGCCCTTCCCCATCCCTATGTGGCACAGACATGTGGGAATCGTAGGCAACAGCCCACCTGAGATGACAGCAGGGGCTGAGAGGCCCCCACCAGACGGATGCCAAAATTGAGGAAAGCTGCAAATTTATAAAATTGTGAACTCCCTAGGGCCCAGTGCAAGGTTAATCATCTGCATTAAGTCTTTGAGTGCAATTACCACTGCTAATGGTTGCAGGGACAGATTCCAAAAGAACACTATTTAAAACTTTCAGAACTGGAGGGTTTGGGATAACACTAAAGCCAGGCAGGTGATCTGTAGAAAAGAAAACTGGGCTGTGTTCACTTGGTATTTTAAATTAGGTGAATGTTATACCAGGACACACAACCTTGAGAAGGAACAATCCAGATTTTTTTTTTTTGCAAATGCTGTTGGTGGTTGATATCCAGACATTGGTCATTAGATCTAGTTTTATTACAGCCATAAAAGAAGTGAGTCAACAGCTTAGTCACATCAGGCAAGATATGCTTCAAGCACAGCCTGAATGAAAGAATGAAGTTAAACACTGAGAGACACAAGGTAATTAAAAAAAAGAACCGTAAGAGTTTCTTCCCTAAACCAGCAAGAGGTAACATACAGGGCAGTCTTCGAGTAAGACTGCATGGTGTACTGTGCTGGAGCAGGATATAGATTTAAAGGAAATAAACTGGACATATCAGCACGTATATCGGGATGGGAGTTTGTAAGCTACCACTACCAACATGCCTTCTGGTTTTCAGTGGCATCAGGTATCTTCATCTTGTAAAAGAAATGCAAAGAAAGATATCAAATCTGGTTCTCGTCCAACTTCAGCGTAGTATCTGCTGCCTGTTGACTCCATTTGTGCAGATTATCTAACTGCTAAAGGCAGACACTGCCAGTGTGAAGGGTGTAGGATAAATAAGAGAAACCGGTTAGCAGGCTCTGGTTGTGAGTACGGAGTGACCTTTCAAGAGTAATCCAGAGGAGAGTCTGATGTATACCTTAGAGCATTATTTACTCATTTTAAATTAAACCAGTATCTAAGCACTGCGCCTGCAGGAAGAGAAAAGAAAGATACAGTGAGCGGGATGGGAAGAGAGCAAGGAAGGAAATCTTTGCAGATAAGTCAAAAAAATCGTGTCACTGCAGGACTAGAAATAAGTCTCTCACAGACAGCATGGCAGATTTATGCCACTCTAGGCTTGACTCCAGGAAGCTGGAAGGTTGGAGTGAGCTTTTTAGAATGTCATTTTATTTCAATGTGGGTACTCAGCTAAGACTCAACACTGAAGGAGTTTAATGAGACCACATTCTCAAGGGAAACATTAAATATATAGACACAGTCACAGGTGCCCTCCTATCTGATGGCAAGAACTAGCATTTTCTATTGCAATAGAAAACGTGAATGGGATCAGTGCTTTGTGACTAATACACTGAAGAGAACTTCTTGCGGTAGCTGCAGTAGGAGCTCAGGACCGTGCATCTACTCCTGAAGGTCTGAACATTGCCAATGCTGCTGTAGGCAACTAACAAGATCTTTGCACATCACGTTTGTGCCATGTGCAAACAATAACATTAACTTCTCCTTTGGGATCCACAGGTGAAATGTATGATATATTTGGATGTGAGAAGGATTAACAGGAGGAAAAGTGAATATGCCACCAGAGGGCAGTGAATGAAATGGGTTGGTTTTTGTTTGTTAAGAGCCAAGTTACAAGGCTAAAAGAACTAAACTAGCTAAATTCTACACGCGTGTGCTTACAGACACACTTCATGGCATGATTCACTGATGGTTTATATCAGTTTGATGCTGGAATCGCTGGTTGAGAGTAAGAGGAGCTGCAGTGCTATAAATCGCTCTAAGTGACAGTGGAACAATGACCTAGGGGAGAAACCCTCATCTAAATGCACACAGAGCCAACAGCTTGCAGCAGAGAGAAGCCCTCTTCAGATACCCACATGTTATCTCAGTCATGCAGCCAGGAACCCACGAGAAGCAGTCTTAATTCTCACAGATCCTTGGCCCCGATGACTACAACTACTGCTCCACCTCTCCAGTCCTCCCTTGCTGTGGAAGCATCCTCCATCCAAGGGAATGTCCTTCCTATGGGCTGGGAGAAGGTGGGGGCTGCTGCTGCAGCTCTGGTGTGTTACTCTGCTTTGTCCTCAGAGTGCAATTACCCTAAACACAGAGTCAACAGAGTCATAAGGCACAATTTACAATCCCTGCAGCTTTTTGGCATCCCAGTGTATTGGCTTACAGATAGAATTTGTAGTAGGATTCAGCAGATAGACAGAGCACTCTAATTACACATTTACATTAAGTGGAAGGTTTAAAAGCTAATAGGACATTATTAGAACAATGATCCCTAGATGTTCTTCCAGCTGAACATCTGCCATTACTAATTAAAAACAAGTTAAAGTCAACCTGTTTAAAGAGAGATCAATATTTACAGAAACCAGATACCACCCTAATGCTAGACGTGGTGCCCACCTACCAAAACCTTCCCACATGCCATACCAAATCAAGGATTTCAAGAAGCACATTGGTTATAAATCGATGCCTGTACAAGAACTGCCTCTGTAAAACCAAGTCAGGTATTTGGCTCAGGTAAAGCTTGTTTGTCTTTTTCATTAGTCAGCTGCCCAGCAGTTTTAAATGATTGCCACATAAAACGATACGTTACCCACTTTCTGAGATCAAGGTGTCATTTTTTTCCAAAAGCAGGTTAGAAATTACATTGCAAGTGGCAGATGAAAATAAGTTTCTTGCAGCCTCTGTCTCCTCTGTCTGCATCCCTGATTGCTATTGAACACAGTGTCCTTTTGTGGAAGTGCACAGAATCTGCATCAATCTAGCTACATGGGAATGTAAGAGTAAATCCTGGAAGTGAAGGTGTACAGTTACAGAGTGAAATAATTCAGCAAAAAAATTACAACAGCAAATAGCTTTGAAATCCATTAGCTACCTCAAACTGAAAATCAAATGCTTATTTCATCAGCCATTGTACAACTATCACAAAACTGGACAAACCCTTGAAAATGAGAGAGCTGTCTGATCGAACGTATATTTTAAGATCTACCACCAGGATTGCGCAAGAGAAGTAAAGTTCATAAATACGTGTGTTCATTCAAAGACTAAAGGGAGAGTATCCAGCCTACAGCTGCAGGTAACTCACAGCTAGCACAGTACTTCACCAGTGCTTGCATGCACCCATGGGAACTTAACAAAATTAACAGGGGAGTCACCTGCATCATCTGGCCCAGGAGCAACGAGAGGAAAAGGAAAGGGGTGCAGTCCTCCTGATGGCTTGCCTCTCCCCTCTCACATAAACTCAAAACTACTTAAACATACTAAAACCAAGTCTAACTCTGGAATTTAATCCTCCCATTGATCTGGCAAAGCCCTTGTACATCAGCTGTCAGGAGCGGGTGCACAACTATGAACTTCAGGCCTTGTGCTGGACATGCTGACCACTGGCAGCTTCCACCGACTCCAGGTGAAGATCAGTGGCTTCTTTGGAAAACACCATTCTGTTTGGGACATATCTGGAAGAAAAGCTCTGTGGTCTAGTAAGTGCTCCAGTGTTCCCAGGCCAACAGCAGTGGAGGAGAAGAGTCAATGGCAGAAGAGCTCCTGTTTTTATAATTGTGCCCAAGTTGGACTTCAGGGGCCAATAGCAAGCACTGTGTGACCTTGCGTTTGTGATTTCCATAAACTGTATTATTAGAGACCTCAGTTTGGTGTATGTTTTTGCAGTGTGGGAGCAATAAAGAGCAAAGGCAAGAAATAAAGAGCCTCCAAGTGCTGACATAAAATTAAATCCTGACTTCTCTTTCAAGTTCAAGGTAGGAAAATCACAGCCATATGTCTTTGTCAAAAGTGCGCCCAAGCACTAATATCATCAAGGACAGAAACTTTTGCCATGTAATCTTACCACACTCTGTATATCATCCAGAGCCTTTGTGGACTTAGGTGTAAAATAAACTACTAACCTTCTCTAAAACATGCCAGCAAGCAGGACTTGGCCCCATGTAAGTAACTTTAGACCACCACTGCCTGATCCACAGGGAGACCAAAGCTCCCTTCAGGGCAATATCTGATTAGAGCAGAAACAGTTGTTGGCCTCTAGGAAACTGCAAATCATTTTTTGTTCAAACCCACAGGGATTTTTGCAAGGCCTGCTGAGCTAATTTAAACAAGGAAAAACATCTGAGAACCCTGCAATAATATTCTCTGCAGCTTTCTAAAAGCCAAATCCTGCTCATCCTATTCAGTGAAGCAATCTTACTGAAGTTAATGAAACTGGTCCCCACCCAGAAGACAGGCTCACTGGAGATCTGCCGCGGCACACAGAACTGCCCGGCTGGCTCTGCTGAGTTGAACTGCAGCAGTTTGCCGTTACATCCCTCTCTCCCTGCTAATACTTTTCAGTTTTCTCAGTTTTCAGTTTAGTTTTCTCTTTCCTTCTTTCTCCCTCCTTCTTTCTTTCCTCTTCAGTGATGGGTTCTAACATCTTTTCCTTCTAAGCAGAGCTAGGTGAGCTACAGGCTAAACATAAGGATATCAGAGCGCTGCACCTGCCTGTAAAACGGCATGAATTTAATCAAACCCCTTTCTAGGCTCAGGGCTCAGACACACGACTGGTCTTATTGGCCTTCCCCTAGGCAACTGCTTGTTGTGCCTCTAGCATAGGCTTGGACATATGGTTGGTATCACCACTGAGAGACTAAGTGGAGATGTAGAGAGACTGGATTATTTGATTTCTGATTATGTAGAGCTTCTTTCTCTTCGTGCTCTCATTGGCCTTATGGATTACAGTAAAGCTGTGGCTAACCTGAGCCAGATCCTGCTTATGCTCACTTATGCCAAGGCAAATCAAGAGAAATCGTGGCGTGCTCAGTGGAACTACATGAGAGCAAGACATTAACATTTTAAATGGCACTACTTTTGGAGTAAGCACCAACTCTTTTTGTCTAGAACAATAGCAACAACAAAAAAGACAAGCCCAAAGCAGGAAAATATGTGTCCACTGACAGACAAATTACTCTTGCTGAAAATTCAAAATAGATTTTTTACATCAAGGAAGTAAAGCCAGATGAACAGTGGTTTTTATGGCCACTTAAAACATCCACCTGCAGGAAGGTATTTTTGCTGTGTCTGTTAAGTATGGTGCCTAAAAATACCCACAATACCTAGAAAGTGAGAAAAAAAAATAGTCTTTTGCTTCTGATATATTTTGTAACAGTTACATCTAATTCCAAGTGTATCAGACAAGAATAGAGGAGTTCAGGGAAGCCAGAACCTTTACCCCAGTTAATTAATAGAGGAGATAACATGTGAAAGGCTTATGTAAAATGAGAAAGTAATCTTATTCCACCAGGCTGGCTGCTCATTTGGTAGACAGGCAGAAGTTAACAAGCGGGCTTGCAATCTACTTAATTGGCCACAAGATCAGAGTCTGCATCAGCCTTTCGTCCATGGAGCCGCACTCTTTTGTGCCTTTGGTACCCTCCCCACGGAAAATGAAGGTGTTGCTGCAAGACCTTCCCTCCATTCCACCAGGCTGTCAGAAACAAGCCACGTGCAAGCGGGTGGAAAAGCTGCCTTGAGCACCCAGGCTCCGGCAGCTGCAGGGGTTGCCGCGATGCGTGCCCGTGACAAGCACGTCGATGGCAGAGCCACGACTCCGGACAAGACACTCTCTGTAGGCGCCTCGTCACCAGCCAGGGACAGCCGCTCCGTGCAGAAGCTGTTCCCAGTCTCATGAAGAGGTGCATTGATTTTGCTGGCGCTCCAGTAATTCAAAAACACCAGCAAGCAAATACAGGGAAGCGTTTCTTAAAGTGAAGAAAAGCTCCAACTCAAAAGTCATGTAGCTTTATCTCAAGAGATGCAGGGAGGACTTAACTAAACCAGCCAAGTATGGCATTTGCATGGGACACCCTAAACTACAGAACAAAGTAGGAACTTCATGACTTGATCCTGAGATGAGGTCTAGTGAGGTTTAGTATGACAAATATGAATGCTTTATTATGTTGCACTAATAATATTTTTTTAATAATTAACAAAAATAATTGGTATAATAATTTTAAAATAAGACATAATCTAATCTATTTTTACCCTTTTCCTTGGCATTCACAGGCTGAACTTGATTTCTGCTCAGTAATGGAGTAAGAAAATTCTGCCTTCGTTTGTCAGCATTGCACTGTGAGGTCTGTGCGCACCCTACCTTTTCTACAGTTAAACCACATGGAATTTCCAGCCCAAGCAAAAACATGAATATTCAAGTAATTTATTATTCAACTTTTAAAAATCTCAGTAGAGAAAACGCAGAGATTCTCTGTGACATGAATCTCATGTGCTTTCTTTTCACCTTGGGGAGAGGATAAATTAGTCTGCATCTTTAGAAGTATTTGTCAAGTAGTTACATTTTAATCCTAATTTATTTATGCCTGAATCCCGCAAAGCACTTAAGCATATGGTTATGCTAAACATATGAATTAGCCTATTAACTCTAAAGTTAAGCATCATACAAGCACATCATACAAGCTCTGATGGATTCTCTTCACTTGCTTATCTTCCAAAAAGGGTTTAATTTCTATTGTGAGTGGTGGATTAATTTTATTTGTAACACCTCCAATATGCTGACTGTTGTGAAAACTGTACAAATTTGTCATAACCACTGCAAACTGGACAGGTCAAATGAGTTTATCTCAAAGCACATTTCTGCCATGTGTTTTCAATGTAACCTGAAAAGAGTACTACGGAAAATCATGTGTATCACCTACCAATTAAAGGCAAACAAAACACGGTTAACCTCCTTTGTTTTGTAACGCTTCTTTAAAACAACAGATGCTAGGTTAAATCTCATGTTCAGGCATTTATCACATCTGTTTTCTGTTCCCTTGGAAAGTATACTCACAATAGTGCTCAAATGAATTACAATGAGATTTGTCAGTTGAAACCTAAAAGGGAGTTGAGGGAATAAACATTTCATTTTAGGAGGCAAAAAACAGGTGTTTAAAAGCTTTAAGCAAGTTTTCTGGTGGTTCAAATAGGCAAAGCTCTATTATAGCCGTTATTTAAGACCTGTCGTAACCTTCGTGAGGTCTCCAAGGAGATATGAGGCTAAAGGAAGCAGAGATGAAAAGTCCACAGGGGTGTGGAGCCTGGGGTTGCAGGCTATGAACCTGCAGCACGAGCTGGAGGAGCTGTGATGCATCGACATTCTGGCCCCACAGCCTTCCCCAGCAGTCACCGCTTGCACCAGAAAAACTTCTCACCTTAAAAATGAACAAAACTTCGCCATTTGTTGTAAAACTGGAGCCTGCCTATTCAGAAGCACAGAGGAGGCTCCAATAAAAAACATTCATAATGACATTTTTCTCCCAACAGCTTTTATGAGAACAGAGAAAGGTCTCCCTCCCCTTGCAAGCCTGGAGAGACCTGCAGAACTGCGTTGACAAAGACAGTCCTTTAACTCAGGAGGAGTAGAATTTGACTCAATTATTCTGCAGGCTAACAGTAAGGAAAGATAAAAATATGGCTTTGAAGAGAAGGGTTTCATTGCAGCAAAATTATATACAAGCATCTAATGAAGTATAATCTAAGACTTGTCATTCTTCCAGGCATCATTTTCTCTGTAGCAGCTCCGAGATTAATACCTCCAGCTCTGCTACAGAGGTAAGACAACCTTTATCAAGCGATAAAACAGTTCTCCTGACAACGTCCTTTGCCCCTGGCAACTGTTAACTCCAGTTTTTTTGGCCAAATGGTATCTCTCCTTTGAGAGAAATGATACCACCACGCTGCTTCTCCCAAACCCTCAATACACACTCCATGCATCAGTCTTCCAGTTTCACCTTTGCTATCTTCCAGGTACTCATGCCAGTGTTTCAACAGCATGACATGTAGTTCTTCCAGACTCCTTAAGTCAATGACACTTTTCAAGTCAGCATTGCTTTGCTCCATGACTAACATGGCACTCAACCCTTCTGCTCCCAGGATCACTGCCTAGCAGCATATATATATATCTCAGTTTCTCTGAAAAACAGAAAGATAACCAAGTTCAAGTGGCTCTGGAATTTTAAAAGCAAAGCACATCCACCTCTTAGGTAGCATGTCATACAAAGAATAAACTGCTCTTTGGAAAAGAATAAATGTCATTCATTGTCTGAGCATGTGGCTGTTTATGAGATGAGATTGAGAAACCATCCTTGCTGAAGCTCCAGAGGCATTCTGCCTACACTGGAAATTCAGGAGCAGAGCAGTGCTCTTCTCACTGCGGGCCTGATGTTACATGTAAATGTCATTCCTTTAGAAAATGTCCACAAAATAGTGAGACATTCAAAAATAAACAGCTTTAAGTAGAAGCAAGCATTGTCATTTGTTTTGAACTGGCTTTACTGATTTTTATGTCCAAGGTTCTGCTACTGTACAATTCAGAGAGCGGAATAACCATTTCAGTTAGGCCAAAAACTCATCTGAAGCTGTCTGAAGGACAAAACCCCCTCAAAACATCTTCTGCACGCTGAACACAAGAACAATCTTCACATTTACTTTGGGTCTTTCATTCTGATATATTACCAAGTATTTCACTGATTTGACTTTACTGAAGCAAATCAGACCTGGAAACTTTGTCCACTCTGCGTTAGCAGCTCTTGGCACAGTGAGGCAGAAAAGTTCCTCAACAAGCTTTAATCAAACTAACTGAGATACCAGGAGCAGATTACAAGGAGAGGCTGGGGAAGCTGGGGTTGTTTAGCCCAGAGGAGACTCAGGGGGACCTTATCACTCTCTACCGCTCCCTGAAGGGAGGGTGTAGTCAGGTGGGGGTCAGGCTCTTCTCCCAGGCAATCAGTGACAGGATGAGAGGGCACAGCCTGAAACTGCATCAGGGAAGGTTTAGGCTGGATCTCAGGAAGCCCTTCCTCACTAAGCGGGTGCTCAGGCACTGGAACAGGCTGCCCAGGGAAGAGGTGGAGTCACCGTCCCTGGAGGTGTTTAAAGAAAGACTGGATGGGGCACTTGGTGCCACGGTCTGGCCGATGTGGTGGTGTTGGCTCATAGGCTGATAGGCATTGATGATCTCAGAGGTCTTTTCCAGCCTCAGTAATTCTGTGATTCGGTGATTAATTTTCTCTGGCCTCTCCATTTGCATGGCAGGCCAGCAGAAGTATAAGTGAATGTGACCAAATTTTCCAGTTTTTCCCCTGGCATAACAGGAATGCACCAGATGCAGCGGCACCGTGTGCAGCTGTGAGGCTCCACTGAGAGTCCCAGGTGGAAAGATGGGAAGGATTCTTTCTCTTATGACCGAAAGCTCTCCTCCGCACATGAGCAGCTACCTGAACTGTGCCCTGGAGACAACTCGAAAGCTGAGGAAACGAATGCTACTATTATAGAAAGCTCTCCAGGGAAGTCCTATTGCTCAGGATGTTTAAAACTAGGCCAGATAGAACAGCGGCAGCAGCACAACAGAAAATGGATGGCAGAGGCTCTTCCATAGCCTCCAGCTTCTGCTGGATTCCACTGTTGTTAATCGGGAAGTTGAGAGACCCAAGGTGCTGCAAACTGAATGCAAGGCTTTTTAACCATTGCTCGCCAAGCTACTGTTCCACTGCCATCTCCTTCTTTTGCATGTTGCTTTACAGATAAACTTCACTTAGCTCTGAAAGAGAAAGTCATGCTTTCAGCCCTGATGATGCACTTATTGCACCCAAGAAAAAGTTCCAGGAATCATCACTTCTCTTTCAGGACACAGTCTCTTTCCTCATCAGATCTGTTGCAGGAACATGAGAAGAAATTACACTTTTTGAAATAACAAGAAAAATACCCCGTAGGTTAAATGTCTAGAAAAAAACAGGCAGGGTTGAACTCACAAGGCTGTGTACAATCACATGTGCCCCACTGCTTTACACAGTTCTGTTGGTTATTTGAATGAACAGTTTCAGAAGATTTCTTTTTAAAAGGAACAAATCTACTCAACGGCTGTACTATCAGACTCTAACCATCTTTAAGGCTATATTCACAAAAACTTCAATTGAAAAAGCAGAGAAAAAAAGTATGTTTCTTCCAGCACGTTTAACCTGGGAAGCTTGACAGCAGTTTTAGTACAGTTCAAAAAGACCTCTTCTACTAAGTGTGTGAATAATCTCACTGAGTCTCTCAGCAAAGTAACCTACTCAAATCCTTGCAAGCCTGGCTTGCTCCTTGTGTTTCCAAACAGAAGCTAAACTACTTCCAAATGGGATCATGGAAACCCAAGGATACCAATCCTTGCTTAGTCACCTGAGGGTCTGGTACAGCCCTTGCCCTAATGGTGCCTTCCCACGCTTCCTATGCTACATCATTCACGCTAAACAGTTGGGTGTTCTCAGAGAGCAAGGAGCACATTTTCATTTAGTTTCGTAAGCCATTTGCTCTCTTTTGCGTATATTCGAACGTGCCTCAATGACCAACCTCATGTGTACTGCACATGTACATCTCCCTTGTCCTGCTCTGGCAGCGACAGAAATCCCGAGGATTCTTCCCATGCACAGTGCTGGGCTGTAGAGCTCAATCCCACACACTTTGGGTGAAGAAAAGTCTTGTTTTCTGCTCAGCAGAAGTGCACGACAATGAAACATCTATTTTATGACTAAACTGTGACCTCCTGAACACATCCCATGTGGTGTCATCTGTCCAGCCCACTGACGAGTAGCACAAAGCAGAGGGCTCCACCACCCTAAGGCCACAAGCACAACTCAATCCTTATCTGTTACACCTGGGACTATGCACTGAAGTATACAAGCATTAAGGAATGGGCCGAGGAGATTTTAGGAATCCCGATTTCCCTTTCCCCGTGGGAATTACATGCACACACAGGGGGCCGCAGCTGTGGGGAGAAGAGCGACGGCACAGTCAAGCCCGGCTTTGCATTTCCATTTTGCAGACATAAATGCACATCTCGGGATGTTCCCCCCCCTTCCCAGCCTCTTTGAAAGCACGCCCCGGAGCTGCCAAGGAGGTCTGCTCCTGCCTGTGCTCTCTGCTTGTCCTACTGACTCGGGGGACAACCTGGGGGGAAAAAAAAAATTCCTTTCGCCTGCTCTTTGCCGCTGGAGCCAGCCCGCTGGGGAGGGGACGGTTCACCCGGGGGGGTCTAGCCGGGGAGGTCCA
>NW_009696354.1:0-6088 GCF_000703405.1 Apaloderma vittatum | reverse complement strand
TCTTTTCCAGCCTCAATGATTCTGTAATTCTGTCATTCCTGGTCAAAGCATATACGATGCACTGACTTCCATCAGATTTTCAATATGATTTGTCCTGATGCACAATGGCAATAATATTCAGCATTATTTCACTGGACATGATAATGACAGCAATAGGTAACAGTTCTGAGCATAGAGGAAACATTTATTGTGCAAATTATCAGTTTTAATAACAAGTTCTGCTCTTCAGGTGACCACTCCAGTCTCCTCCACTCTTTTTTAATATATTCTTGGCATCTTAAAGTTCTCATTATTCGCTTTAGTTGTTTCTGAGTGTGCTGAGCATCACTGAAAATGCCAAAATCTGTCATTGTACTTGCCATGGAGTGAACTTTTCAGTTGAAGTAGGCACTCAGTTCACAGCAGACTTAACAGTTGGTCCAACTCCTTCAGATTTTTTGCAAGAGAAGATGCGAGAGCTGGGAATGTCATCCCCTCTCCACTCTCAGAACCGTTTCATAATAAGTTACTGAATTGTTTTTAGGGACTTCTTCATCTGGTACTTCTAAGTGTGGGTGTGTGTGGTGCGACAGGGAAATGGTTTCAGACAGAGCCTTACAAACTGCTGGTGGTATGGGAAAATTTCTTCAGCTCTACTCAGCAAAAAGGGAGATCAACATTATCTCAAATCACTTATATCTCACAGTATCATTAGCAGTTTATTTGCCAGAAATAGTAAAGAAAAATTCTATATAACCTTGATAAAAAGGAAGAACAGGAATATGCTATGTAGCAACTTGCCACTGGTGCTAGAAAGAATACTGCTCTCTAATGACTCCATGGCTAAGCCCAGGCATGACGCATAACACCACGTAGGGATAACCTACAGTAAATACCTGACAGCTTGTCTTTCTTGCTCTCTGGCAACATTTGCATAACTTGTCATGCCAGTGAAGTCATACTGAATTGAGCAAAACTAGTTGAAACCAAATATGCAAAGAAACATATTTGTCATTGCACTTAAGCTGACAGCTGTAGCAATTTTCTCTGAGCAGACACACACAGCTTGATGACAAAGAGGGAAGCTTGTGTAGATTTCTAATTGCAGAGTTTTGTTGCAAAGGCCACCGATAATGGGCCTCTGATTTTAAGAAGGATTAGGAAACAATCAAAACCAGGTGGTTTGTTTGGATTTAATATGCATGAATCATTAGCAATTTCTAACAGAGTTAGGAAATAAGCTTTTCAAATTTTTCAAGAGGAAGCTGAAACTATTATAAGATCCAATGCAGGATAGAAGTAGCATGATAATAAAAACCAGGTCACTACTTTACAAATAATATAGGGAGAATTCATTAAAATCAGTAGTAATGGTGAGACGAAGCCTTCATTTGCAACATCATTTAACTGATCACTGTGACATTGACAGTGGTATTAAAGGTCACTTATTGAATTAGAAGAGTTATTCTGATCTACTCGTCATTTCAATGAAAGCTCACACTGTTAAAAACATTGCAAAAGGGTAACTCTCAAGTCCACAGCAAACACTAGGCAAACCAAATTAACATAGCATGTGACAAACAAGTACTAAACTAACTCATACGACTTTGCATTTGCAGTTTTAAGAGTAATCTTGGACTATTACTACTATTCAGATAATGTATGTTGACTGGCTAGTCAGTAGTAACTTGTGAATGGCTGAACATTGATATTCAAATGTTTTGCTGAAAAGGTTTGTATCTAAGTATTACTGAAAGGATAGTGAAAATTCATACCTAATCCACTTTGCTGTCAGTAGAAATAATTTCTAAAATATAAGTTTAATTGTTATTAAAACATATGTACAGAAATTCTTTTTGACAGGTTAATAAATAACTTCCTCATATTCCCGATACTTGTATATATATGGTCCCAGTTCCCTTTAAACTGCAGCAATCATGGAGTCTCTTTACTTCTCAGAGCTTTCTAGTGATACCCCCAATCCATTGCTAGACATATGTCTTATTTCTTTTCACCTCTAAATTCATCCAGGGATTTAGAGCAATTTCTTTTCTCTCGCTCCTTGGTAAATCTCTCCCATTTTGAATTCCACTGCAGCGACATTGCCGTAAGTAAGCTTTTTACTCAGATGTCTTGAAGAACCTCAGCCTTGTTGTTTTGACAATGTCATTGATGGTAATGCACTTGCAAAGTCATTTTCTCTTGTAGTTTATGCAGATCTCTACTGTCTCCTCTGCCTATTCCTAAGTCTCTAATTGCACCTTTAGGAGGTCTATGTCTTTCTCTCTTTGTTGCATGGTGCACTCCCAGTATAACTTCCCCAGGGAAAATCAACATATAACACATTTTCAACTCTTGGACTCAAAAGCCTTCCTTAATGCCTACAACTGGAATCTGAGAGGATGCTGTGCATATTGTTGGGATCCTGGGTTGAACTATGCACCTTCTAGTCCCACATAGATGTGTCAAAGATGAAAGTTCTATCATCTCATGAGAACTGTAGCCCAGACAGAGAAAAACACGAAGTAACAAGAAAATGAAATACATCTCCCAGCCATTTTAGGAATAAAACCACAACTTTCTGTCCTGTAATCAGAAAAAGTTTGTTACTGGGAATTTTATCTTCTGCAGTCTTGACTGCAGTAATAATTTCACCTTCACTTCTCCCTAGTGCATATAGATTGCTCCCTGGTATCTTGACCACACAAACCTGTTTCACAAATGAATTTCAAGCTCTTTGTGAAACTTCTAAGGGCCTCCTACTGGTGACTCTAGGTTTCCGAATGCTGTTTGGTTTGGCTAGCTGTCCAGCGTGCATGTCACAGGATCACAGAGATTGGAAGGGACCTCTGGAGATCATCTAGTCCAAACCCAGCAGGTTCACTTAGAGCGGATTACATAAGGTGGCCTCCAGGCAGGTTTTGAATGTCTTCAGAGACAGAGACTCCACCACCTGTCTGGGCAGAATGTTCCAGTGTTCTGCCACTCTCACAGAAAAGAAGTTCCGCCTCATATTTAGATGGAACTTCCTAAGTTCAATTTTGCGCCCATTACCTCTTGTTCTGTCACTGGGCACCACTGAGAAAAGACTGGCCCCATACTCCTGACATCCACCCTTTTAAGTATTGATAAGCTTTGATAAGATCCCCTCTCAGTCTTCTCCAGCCTAAAAAGCCACAAGTCCCTCAGCCTTTCCTCATAAGAGAGGTATTCTGGTCCCCTAATCATCTTCATAGCCCTTTGCTGTACCCTCTCTAGCAGTTCCCTGCACTTTTTGAACCAGAGAGCCCAGAGCTGGACACGGTGTTCCAGATGCACCCCAGGATGCCATTGGCCGTCTTGGCCATGAAGACACATTGCTGGCTCATGGTTGTGCTGTTGACCACCAGGTCTTTTGCCACAGAGCTCTTTTTCAGCAGGTCAACACCTAACTTATACATGCTGTTATTCCTCCTTAGGTGCAGTACCCTACACTTACCCTTGTTGAATTTCATAAAGTTACCCTCTCCCCAACTCTCTAGGCTGTCCAGTTCGTGTCCTCCCTGGATCTGTGTGCCTACCCTCTGACTCTTCCTCTCAAGACATGCCACACTGTCTGATTCCCTCCAAACTCATGTTGTTTAATAGGAACACAAACTAAGAGCTGTTGTCTTTTCTTCTTTTCCATTTCCTTTTCTTAATGGGCATATTATATAACACTCTTTTAAAATGTTATTCCATAAGATATATCCCTCAAATGGTGTTTGAATATGAGAAGGGTAAAATGTGACCCAAAGACGCAGGTGTATAGTCAAAGACTGAAGGCGATGATGAGTAAGAAGGTGTTCTTATTATATAAGCAGTTTTAATACTCAAATTTCATTTAAATATATTAAATAATGACATTATTTGAAAGTCATGACCAGAATTTATAATGATTGGTTCAGATGTTTCACAAAGAATATATTTGTACTTCAAACTGTTAGTGACATAATAGAATAAGTCCATTAAAATAAATCAATATCCTTTTCTGAGGCATCATTACAGTCTTATTTTGTATATTTTCTCTGGTATCTCTGGTAAATTTAATTTTAAAAAAAAATCACTCAGAAAATATTTTTCTCACAAATAACAAGCTAGACTAGTTTGCAATAAAGTGAATAATGCTAGATAAAAACAAAGCAGATAGAAAAAACTTCACTGAAAAAAAGATTTCAAATGAATAGATCATTTGAACAGCATATCCATGTAGCATCAGCTTTACACAATCTGTCAGCTTTCAGTTTGATGCATCTTGCAGATGCATTGAACTAACAGATGCATCAAACTCAGACAACATGAATCTTCTGTAAAACCTGAATTAAGACAGCAATATGTGACATAATAGCTTTGTTAAATTGTTTCTCGTTCACAGGGTGGTGTCTGGTATTGTGAGGATTAGTCCTCTGCATCAAACATCAAAGAGGATGGCACAGACAGAAAAGATAAACTCTGACCCTTGTGAGTTTGTTCACGTCACTTCTACCCATTTAAATTCCAGATAGGTTGATCAGAAGGGAGAGTAAATTGCATTATTAACAATGGGTTAAAACTTAGACTGCTGATTAAATCAATTTCTTTCAGATAAAATCATAATAGGCATTGGCTGTATCTGTCTGACAGGAAACGTCATTGGTAATGCTTTGTGTTGCCCTTAATGAGTCTGATTGTCATCTTGCAGAAGGGAGCGCACAAAAAGCACCTGCAGGTCTGGGTGAATGGGATCACTTATCGATCAAGTTGTCAGGCCTGTCGAGAGTTCAGGAACAACTGAACCAGTACGTAAAATCAATGTGATTTATAAGGAGGCTCTCCAGATTAGTCAGCTGATTGTAAATTTTGACTGAATTAGTTACACACTAAATATAATTTCCAAAATTGTCTGGCTTGCAGTGTTCATGTTTAACAGTCAGGTTGTTGAATAGAACATGATTTTTTGCTTTAGAAGAAAACAAGGGGTTTTTATCATTTTGGTCAGCATTATATGTGGGGAGAACTGCAGTTTATCCAAGTTTTTTTAATCTCTACCGGAAAATTACTTGTTAACTGTTATTTTATTATTTGTATTCAGCTCCTGCAACCCATTCGGTGAGAGCAAGCTCCATTTTAGCAATGATCTTTGTTCAGCCATCCTATTAAAACGAGGCTGTTCTAGGCACACAGCGAGCAGAGTGCCTCATCTTCCCTAAGAAAATTGCATACTTGCCCATGGGCTTTTTGTGGTCTGAAACACCTTCCTGGGAATGAAAAAAGGAGAAAGGAAGGTGAGCAACTCCAGTAAGGAGGAAGAGGAAGAGGAGCTCTCTGCTCCTCCAGCTCAGCCATCTTCAGTGGCTGAGGGGAGGTTCTGCGCTGATGAACACACAATTGACCCCTGAGTCTGTGAAAGGAATAAATGACATTAAAGTAGCAGTTCTGTGTCATACTCTGAAACAAGCTCTACAACGGACAACTAATATGGTCATTTTTGTGTGTGATGCAATGTATTTCCATTTCTAGTTTTCTGTTCACTGTTATCTTTCCTGCTTTCCATTTGCCACTCCACATCTGCGTTTTATAATTCATTTACTGGATTTCCATTCACATCCTGCTCTTCCCTCATTCATTATACTCCCCAGGGAGTCACTTTCTCCTTACTACCTTCCATTGCTATCTTTTTTCTTCATTTGTTGTAGTCCCTAATCTCACAGAGGAATAAAGCTAATCTAATTGAAGATTATGACCAAAAAATGGATGACTCAATTCAAATATACTCTTTCTGTAAGTTTTGATACATGACATCTTTTTTCTTTGCAGATGGTTAGAATTCACAGAATCACAGAATCACAGAATGTCAGGGGTTGGAAGAGACCTCACAAGATCATCTAGTCCAGCCACCCTGCCAGAGCAGGATCACCTACAGTAGGTCACACGGGAACACATCCAGGCGGGTTTTGAATGTCTCCAGAGAAGGAGACTCCACAACCTCCCTGGGCAACCTGTGCCAGTGTTCTGTCACCCTCACAGTCAAAAAGATTTTTCTAATATATTTTTGGAACCTCCCATGTTCCAGCTTGTTCGCATTGCCCCTTGTCCTATCACTGGACATCAC
>NW_009696353.1:7492-14866 GCF_000703405.1 Apaloderma vittatum | reverse complement strand
AGAGAAAGAAAGAGAGAAAGAAAGAGGGAAAAACAGAAAGAAAGAAAGAGAGAGAGGGAAAAACAGAAAGAAAGAAAGAGAGAAAGAAAGAAAAAGAAAGAAAGGGAAAAACAGAAAGAGAGAAAGAAAAGAAAGAAAGAAAAAGAAAGAAGGCAAGAGAAAGAGGGAAAGAATAAGAAGGAAAGAAAAGAAAGAGAAAGAAAGTAAGAGAAAGAAAGAAAGAAGAAAGAGGGAAAAAAATGTGGTATTTGAGGTGTTGCTGAAGCTAATGGTGTTGTCAGTCATATAGTGAAGGACACAGCAGAAATTTTTAAAGGATGACAGAATTTCTCCTGTTTCGGTTGGGATCGTGCTTGTGCGCCAGGGACTTCATCGCACCACAAAACATGCCACGTTTCTGGAACAATTTTGCTGTTGGAAGAAAAGCAATGAAATTAGTGTTTGTTTCTGTGTTACCCATCAGTCTTACCCTTTTTGTGCTCCTAGGATTATCCTTCCCTGGCACTTCTTGGGGAGAAACTCACTGAAAACAACATCCACCTGATTTTTGCTGTTACAAAAAGTCATTACGTCCTTTACAAGGTGAGTGCTGCCGAGCCACCTGGGCTGGGGTTGGAAGACTTGAATTCCTCTTGAGAGCATACTCCTGCTGTGACTGTGGAGTGGAGGCAGCCTCAGGCACGCGGGGCTGGCAGGGACAGGCAGGTGAGGCTCAGCCCGACGTCCCTCCCCTCTAGTCCTTTCATCGAAAACCGCTAAAGCTTCTTAGGGCAAACAGATGTATGTGTTAGCAGGCATGTGAAGACCTAAAATAGGCTCCGGCTTAATCTTGATGTTCGGATGGCTGCCAACCGTGCAACATGCAAGAGAGCAGAAACCTGCTCAGCCCATTCTGCAGTGACTTAATCCCATTACCTAATTGTGTGCGGCGTTTCTGCCCAGCTGTGTTTTTCCATCACGGAGTCCGGGGCCCCTGGCATGCCACATACAATTCGAACTCACTCACCATCCCTGCTCTCCCCTCCGAAAGGGAAAGGTGACCCAAGCCACCAAAGGCTGGCCTGTGTCTGGAGCTGCCCTGCGGGGTTTCACTCCTCTGCGGCTACAGGGGAGGTCTTTCAGGCGGGGTTGTTTTCAGAAACCTCTGCTCTGACTCTCGAGGCTTGAGCAAAAACAACAAGCATCCGGCGTTGCTATGGTTGAGATGCTGCTGCTCGCCTGTGGAGAGCAGGAGGGCTGAGCTCATTCTCCACCCCTACTCCCGGGGATGCTGGTGGGTTGGGAGGCAAGACAAGGCAGCCCTACCTCCGTCCCCACGGTGCCGGCTCTCACGAGTGCACAGCATCTGGGTCTTGCCCCCTGCGGCAGCGGATTTGGGTCTGTTGGTCCCCATCCCATGGCTGTGAGCTTTGCTTTAGTGTCCAGCATGCCGTATTAGAAATGCTTTGCTGTCAAAGCTCTGTGTTCATGGGAGCCCAGCCGTACCACGTAGACCACTGGACGATGGGACAGGGTGTGTGGCTGGTGTCCCTGGCATGGGGTCGGTCCCTCCTCACCCTCTGCTTTCCTCTCTGTATCTTAGCATTTTTTGTCTTTCTTTTTTTTTCCCCACAAGAACTTCACTGCCTTGATTCCTGGGACAACAGTGGAGATTCTGCACAAAGATTCCAAGAATATCATCGAGCTCATCGTCAAGGCCTACAACGTAAGTCCATGTTAATACCGCAGCTGCTGTTGTGTGAAGTGCCAAGAACTCAGCCGCCTCGCCTCTCCCCAACGTGCTCCACCCAGCTTGGCCTCAGGGGAGCAGATCAATTAGAAGCAGCTAAAGTGCACATTTTTTGACTAGTTGTCAACATTTAACTTCCCTCTGAATTCTTATGGGTCGACTCTTCTGGCAATTCTTAGGAGATATCGCTGTTTTGGTGCTGGGCATGGAGATCTGACCTATAATGGGTCAACCTTCACGCATGGGACTTGTGAACACAGCTTTCAGTGGCCACAAGCTCTTCTTCCTGCTACTGTGCTTATTAGTGCAAGGGAGCGAGGGAGGACTTCTCTGGAATTTATGCAGTCAGAGGTCACGGAGGATTGTGCTGTGCTTTCCATGACCTCTAACGTTCATCTTTCCTTCTCCCACAGCTCCCTGCAGTAAAAGCAGCATGTGGGTATGCCCTTGGGAAGAAGATCTGCTGCTGAGACCAGGGCTGGTTTTTTCTTACCTGTTCAGCTGGGTGGTGGGTGTGGGCTGGGACCCCTGGCAGCTCCTGCTGGTCCTGGGACTGCAGGAAACCTGGAGCCTGCCCAGCCCATCTCCTCTAGGTAGCTTTGTTGTTTGTCCTGAAATGGATTCAGTTCTCACTGAAGGCTAAAATTTCTGTTTGCCAAGTGAGGGTGAACTTTTTTTTATTCGTCATGGAAAGGAATGTCTGAGTGTGGAGGAAACCTTGATCTGTGATAGAACCTGTAGTGTGGCAGTGACTGGGGCTCTGGGCTTGGGCTCAGCCTCTCCCCTTCAGTGCTTTGGCCATCTGTGGTCCTCTCTCATCTGCTTTCCTCCACCAATGAGTACATCAGACTTGCTCAGGGTTTACGTTACCTCTGAGATCCCTTTCCCCCATCTCGCTTTTTCTTCTGCCTGGAGTGCTCTTGCCCATGGGGGACTGCTTCCTTCAGTGTCTTACAATTAAGTAAGGGCTGATAAGGAACCTTGACATCTGTATAAGGACATCGGAAGGGCCCATGCAAAGTTATACCAAGGGCTGGCCTGGTGTCTTGTCTTCTGCTGTGCCCCGGATGAGATGCTCTGGGGAGGAAGATGAGAGGGCATTATTGGTAAAACAGCTAATTCCTACAGGGTAATTTTGGGCAGAGCAGGATGTTCAGCTTCACCAACACACAAAGGTGTTCAGCCCATAGGCAATGGATGCTCCATATGGTCCAAAGTGCTGCCCTGTGAATGGCTCCTGCATTGCAGCAGAGAGGTGGAAAAATATTAATTTCTTTCCTTAAAGGCTGTTTAGATTCACACAGCCAAAACGCATTTATTTTCTGCCCATTTCCAAAAATATTAGCTCTTTGCTGGTGTGTGAACACTGGTGGTATTCTCACACGGACTGACAAGAGGTCTGAATTAGCACGTTTCCTTAATTTGGCCATTTTGGTGAGGGTTGCGGACAAGGGTAAGAGGGATGGAGCTGCAAGCTGGCTTTGGAAAAGAAATGTATTTTTGAAAAAAGCTCCATTTTGAAAACCTTTGTCGTTTTTGGCCACAACTCTTAAAAAAATCAGTTCCAACCATTGGAAGAATTAAACAAAACAACCTCATTCCAACTTAATACTTATAAACTTTGTTTTGTTTTGACTTAAAAAGTCTGTGTGTGCAGCAAAGCAGAGAGATGAGAAGCAGAGGAAAGCAGGTAGGAGCATACCAAAATCTTGCTGATGGAAAATGTGTTTCGCTCTGAAAAGTTTCTCAAAGATAGATTTTTCATTTATTTCTTCCTGTGGTGGCTTTTCCAGCTGACACATCCGAAAGGATACTTTTTGTCTGGCATTTTCTCCTAAGAGGGAAAAAATGCATTTTTCTGACCAACTGGGTGAAATCAAGAAAGCAGGACAGAGTTAGTGCAGTTATACACCTTCTCGGTGTACAAAGGATGTCACAGGATGACTGCCAGTGGAGAATCAGGCTTTGTGCTTCACAAGAGGCTCTGACCTTCAGCTCAGAGATGCTCCATTTGTGGTCAAAAATGTTTTCTTCTTTCTTTTTCTTGTTCATCCATGTCTTTTCAATGATGACTACAGCGGTTATCACAGCTGTCCTAGAGGGCATAAGCCACCCGCAGGCTTTGTAGGCAACTCCCCATGAGTCTAGTTGCATTCTTCAGAAATCTCCTGAACTGGTTTAGTCAAACCCAAATGTCAGTGTGTGTGTGGAGATGATTTTTTTTCACATACGTGTTGAGATGTCCTAGTCAGCCTCTGGAACCATGAAGAGAAGAGACTAAAGCAGAAGAAGCCCTTTGGGAGCAGCTTTGGGAACCTGACAGTTTGTTTTCCCGTTGTGTTTCTAGAGTATTCGGTCCAAGGTGGAGCTCACGGTCTGGGACAGCCCTGAGGACGTTGGCTTGACCTTCACTGCCACGTGCCAGGATGGGTTGTCCTATCCTGGGCTCAGGAAGTGCGGGGATCTCAAAATAGGAGATACGGTGAGTCTGCTTTTCAGTCTGTCCTCTGGAGAAGCTATTTCACCCACCTCTCTTGATGAATGGCCATGGGTGATAAAATACAGCTTTGCTCATGTTCCTCTGGTCTCCTCATGCCATGCCACATTAATATAAAAGGCGATGGAGAGTTGCTCTGCTAGAAGTGGCTCTGGGTGCTATAGATCAGCCCAGATCAGTTGTGAGGAAAGGGGGAATACAGGCGTCTTGTGTAGAGCACCCTGAGCCAAAAACCTCTTGATCAAGCAGCAGGATGCAGTAGTCAGGAATGAGATTATTTTTTCCTGTAATCACGTCACACTTTCACTTGTGAAATTGTTATTGTCGTGGTCTGCTGGCCTTTTCCTGGTCTGCTAATATTAAAGGTTTTCTTGTCATTGATTGAGAATCCTGGCCGGTATCAGAAATAGTGTGGCCAACAGGACTAGGGCAGTGATTTTCTCCCTGTATTTGGTACTGATGAGGCTGCACCTTGA
The DNA here is from genome assembly GCF_000703405.1 of Apaloderma vittatum. Taxonomy (NCBI): domain Eukaryota; kingdom Metazoa; phylum Chordata; class Aves; order Trogoniformes; family Trogonidae; genus Apaloderma; species Apaloderma vittatum. Next base: position 10,164 of record NW_009696353.1, on the reverse strand, counting down.
ATCCTGTGTTCAGTTTTGGGCCCCTCACTACAAGAAAGACACTGAGGGCAATGAAGCTGGTGAAAGGTCTTGAGAACAAGCCTTATGAGGAGCAGCTGAGGGAACTGGGGTTGTTTAGGCTGGAGAAAAAGAGGCTCGGGAAAGGCCTTATTGCTCTCTACAGCTACCTGAAAGGAGGTTGTAGTGAGACAGGGGCTAGTCTGTTCTCCCTGGTGATGAGTGATAGGACAAGGGGAAATGGCCTTATGTTGTGCCAGGGAAGGTTCACGTTGGATATTAGGAAGAATTTCTTTACTGGGAGGGTTGTCAGGCATTGGAACAGCCTGCCCAGGCAGGTGGTGGAGTCACTGTCACTGGAGATATTCAGAAGACGTGTAGATGTGCTTAGGGACATGGTTTAGTGGGGGACCTGATGTTGCTAGGTTAATTCCACAAGCTTAAGGGTCTTTTCCAACCTAAATGATTCTGTGATTCTAATCTAAACTTGTCTTTCCTGGAATGAAGAGACACTCATAGAGGCAGCAACCCTCCTGTCATGTGTGCAGTTCCTATGATTATTGGGTGGAAGCACAGACTAAAAATATAGTTTGCCCCTTGATCTTAACAGTATATGCAGCATAATCCATCCTGTGCTTTTCGATTCAAAAAATTCAGAGCAGCTAAGATTTGCTTGTTTAAATTGAATATTGATGCAGATATACAAGTTGCTGGACAACAGGGCTGGGGTGAGAGGGCTCAGGCCAGCGGGGAACTCCCTCCCCTTCTGGCTTTTGCCATCTCCCAGAACGCAGGTGCGGGTTCATTAGCAGCCTGATTGCCTTATTTGAGAAGAGTGACTTTGCAAACATACCAGAGGTCTAAGCACTGAGGCACATAAAAATAGTCTGGAAGAGTCAACAGTAGCTGGATTTTTACCTCACCAAATAAGGCTCAAGCGAAGTGTTAAAGAGGGAGGTGGCCTCTGCTGTTTTAGCTGACTTGACTGGATCTCTGATGGGCGGGTAACAGCAATCCCTGCAGCCGAGTTGCCACACTAGGATGTGCCCTCCTTGTTCCCACAGCCAAGCCTGAGCCCCCGAGGTAGCAGAGTTAATTTGGTGGTTGATTCTGGCCTCTCGGCTTTGGCATGAGCAGGTGACTTGCTCCAGCTGCTGCAGGTCATGCTGTGAAGGGGCTTGGCAGGGATGCAGCAGGGAGTCAGTGCTGGTACCTCTCCAGTTTTAGGTGCACTCGAGTATTGAGGTGCCTGCACAGGCAAATGTGCCACAGGATCATGGGGATCTTGTCCCTCCATCCCCTCTTGTTGAGCTGCTCTCTGACGCATTGCTTCCACGTGGATCAAGATTTGACTCCTAAGAAAGTTTCCTGAAAGAGGATAACGTTGGCACTGAGTCCTAATCTGCCAGGATTTAGTCCCAGAGCCGTGGGTGTCAGGGGGTGAAAGGGAGCGGGATTACCCTGATCCCCTTAGCTTGCTTTCTGATCTCCTTCTCCTCTGTAATTTGAGCTCATTGCCTAATTGCTTCAGACCTTGGGAATGGGAGGGGGAGTTAAAGGAGGTTTCCTGGGGGTGCTGCTCTCCTGGCTGGGGCAGGCTGCTGTGCCACCATCTGCACCACATCACCTCTTGGCATGAGGGGTGGCACAGCATGGCTTGAGGTGATCTCAAATGTCTCCAGAGAAAAATCATTCTCTCCCAATGCCTAGGAAGGGAGCTCGTTTCTTTGGAATAAGGTTAATCTTCTTAACTAACTAGCAGCTCTAGGCAGCGCTGGCCAGCCCAAGACCCCCACTAAACATCAGGATTAAATTGAGGGCCAAGCAAGTGACCATGAGAGTGTCTTGGTTTTCCCAAGGATAAAATTCCCTGACACTGGATTGTAGCAACAGAAAATGAGTAGGGGAGTGGTGTGTAACCACATAATGATGTATAACCCTTCTGAAGCCGGTCTTAATGGAAGCATCCATCCAAACTGGCCAGTTAGCTGCATGCTGAGAGCTTGGGTCTGTGTGACTGATGCACCTCTCTGTGTGCAGATCAGGATTCCCATAAAACCTTCTAAATCTGTGTTCTTGTAGGCACCTCAGCCCTTGTGCTGCCTTGGATAGATCCTTGATGGTTCTTGGTTTCAACAGAGTTTATTATTTTTAATAGCGTGAAAACCAGAATATTCGCTAGAGATTTGCACTGTTTACTTCATGAAAATAGGCAAATTCCTTCCTGCTTCACAGAAACCGATGGTCCCTGATGGGGAAAACTACTGCTAATGTCTGACAGTAAAGAGTTTTAAAATGTTAAGGATGCCAATGCCCTCATGGAACTGGCAGATGTTGCTGGTTGGAGCTGTGGATGCCCTCACTTAGTGTGCAATTGTTTGGGGCTTTTTTTTGCACACATGGGAGTGAAGTTCAACGCGCTGAGTGTGGCCCCACTCCGGGGAATTGCTCCCTGGCTTTTCCTCGGGACATTTACCATTTTCCCTTCCCTCCTGCCTCCCTTCCTGCCATGCCCTTCATGCCCATTTTGGTTAACTTAACATCTCAACCCGCCAGGTTTCCTTCGAGGTGGCCGTGGAGGCGCGGAGCTGCCCCGCTGACCGCACCTCCCACGCTTTTACCATCAAGCCTGCCGGCTTTCGGGACACTCTGGAGGTGACGGTGACCTACAACTG
>NW_009696353.1:0-7461 GCF_000703405.1 Apaloderma vittatum | reverse complement strand
CACCAGCCGAGCTGCCCCAGCCAGCGGCAAGTGCAGCGGCAACGGGACGTACACCTGCGGGCTCTGCGAGTGCGACGCCGGCTACCTGGGGGCCAAGTGCGAGTGTGAGGAGGGTGCCAGCGGGGACATGCACCAAGCCATGTGCCGGGAGGCAGAGGGCAAACCCCTCTGCAGCGGGAGAGGGGAGTGCAGCTGCAACCAGTGCCTCTGCCACGAGAGCGAATTCGGCAACATCTACGGGCCCTTCTGCGAATGCGACGACTTCTCCTGCGCCAGGTACAAGGGAGTCCTCTGCTCAGGTAGGAGCCCTCTCCTCAGCTTTGCGGGTATGGGGAAACCGCCCCAAAATTGGGGAAAGTTCCTGCAGGATGCGCCTGCTGTACCTGCTAGAATCTGCTTGATTTTTAGAGGGGTCTGCACTCCCTTTCTTCTCCTTACGGAAAAAAAGGAAGGAAAGGTTGAAGTGCATTCACGCTAATGAACAAAAACTGTGTTCTCCCCATCAGGACCAAATTTCCAACATCAGAGTGAGAAGCTTTCTCCTCACAGGCTTCTCCTCTGCCTCGGTCCCATGGAGATGAGCAGAGTCTTGGCCTCAGTGTTCTTGTTTTGACATAACCGTGCACATCTCTTGCACATTGAAGTGTATCCCTAGGAAAGAGTAAACCAGCACAGGCTTGAATCTTCTGAAGTTTTCGGCATCTTCTTAGATTGGATTTCTTCTGTGTGTGCCATCCTTCCCTGCGTAGGCAGAAATAATCTTTTTTTCAAAGACAAAGCATTTGAATTAATCCCCTGGTGCAGTGCATGGAAAGGTTGTGTTTCAGTCTGTTACTTATTAGAAAATCCTGAAGGCATTTTACATATAGATTTTTCTGCCCACTGGGAAAATGGTTTGTTCACTGGGAAAGATCTAGCCAGTGGCTTTTCTTGAGCAAAGGTAGAGGAGTTACTTAGCAGTTTGCTAAAATGGCTTTAATTCCGTGTCAGCCCAAAGTCACGTAATGTACCTTGCACATAATTGCCTGGATTAGCCTTTGAACATAATTTCATCAGCTGGAGCTTGGCAAAAGGTTATTCTTTAAAATTTGCCTGCTTTCAGGCAAATAAAATATTTCCTTAACTGAAAATCTTGGACAAAATTTCGAAAACAAGTGTAAGCTTCGAAAAATAGTTACTTTTCCATGTTTTCTCCAGGGACACTGTGGGTTTTTTCCCCGATGTCTCTCCTGCAGTCCGTGTTTCTGAGCTGGGCAAGTAAGTGATGGAGCACCTTGTGTTTGCCAGTTTCTGGCTGTTTGAGACAGCTGTGGTGTTAGGTGGGTAGAGGATGTTTTCCCGTAGCCTGATGGCCTGCGCTGCTGTAGATGGGGCAGGCCATACCCCGGTTTTTGGAATTGCCCTAGGGCTCCTGGTTGCAGAGCAGTGAAAATGACCAGTACCACTTCCCACACGGACTGCACCAGGCTGGGAGGGCTGCGGCTTTCCCTGCTGATGCAGGAGCGGAAAGAGGGGTGTCAAGCAGGAAAGAAGTATCTGAAAAAATTAACTTGGGAGGGAAAAAATTAACTTAGCTGTGAAGTAATTAAGAGCAGTATTGCCTGGGGGCTCTCCATATGACCATATTGCTTTGAGAGCATCCAACCACCCAAAAGGAGCATGTATTTAATAGCAAACAGGGCAGCAACGTTATAAAGAGAGCTTGGGAGTTACTGGTGTAGTGGTTGGTGTTGTAAGAGAAAGACACCCTTTTGCTCGAATTTCCTTTTCATCAGGAGAGCCAGGGCTCTCCCGCTTCACAGGAAAGCAAGTTGTGTGTCATCCGGTGCACCTGCTTTCTTCTCTCCCTGGGGAGGGCTTGTGGTGCTGGAAAGAGCAGCGTAGTTGGTTTGGGATTTGCCGGAGTTTTTTACAAGTCGTTTAAAAGTAACTTTTACAGCTATGAACAAAAACAAAGGGCAGGCTGAGGCCGAATGGCCTCTGCTCCAGGGGTGGGATGGAGTCTGGCACGGCTGCGTGGGATGGGCTGGCTCCCCTTGTGCCTCCTGGTATTTCTATTACTGTTGGTTTCTTGGCTTTTTTTTGTTCGCTTGATTTTAAATTCCAGCAGTTATGATGCTAAATCTGAGCTGTAGCAAGCACCATGCCATTGACATCACATTTTGAAGTGGTTTTGTCAGACCAAGAGGCTTGGGGCTTCTCCAGCCCACCAAAAGTGTCTGAGCTTGCACAGTGGGGCTGTGCCCAAAGCTGCCCCTGTCAAACAGCCCTCTGCTGCACAAGCATCTCTGGTGGCTTCCAGCAGATGCACGCTCTCTCCTCCCTACAAATAAAATGGGGCCTTCTTGAAAAAGACCAGTGTTTAGCTCAGTACTGAACATCTCAGTCCACCAGAACATGTAGGTTTGGCAGCCAGGGAAGTTTGTGTCACATCTCGGGTGCAGGATGTCTCCCGGAGCGGTTATGCTGCTTTTCCTCCTGCAAGGGGAAGAAATGACACCCTGCCCTCCCTCTGCCTTCTCCTGGGCACCTTGTTTGTCCCTGAAAGGCCCCAGCATTGTGGTGCCCACCACTCTCACAGGCTGAATCCCACAATGAAGGAAGAACAAGTTTTAGCAAATGCAGAAACCAAAAAAAGCAACATGGAACGAGCTGTCATCTTCATAGAATCATAGAATGTGTTGGGCTGGAAGGGACCTTTAAAGGTCATCTAGTCCAGCCCCCCTGCAGTAGAGCAGGGACATTATTTTTGTGTCCGTACTTGTTTGGGAGTTGGTTGGCTCAGATCCATGAGGGGAACTCATCACTGTTACCAAGGGCTGTATGAATCTTCTAGTAGTGCAGAAGGCACTTAATGCCTCTCAGTGCATGTCTGATGACTATCTTGAACAGTGTTTTCACTCCAAAGGAACCCAACCTCATTTTTAACACACAGGCTCTGGTGTCACCCATTAAATGCGTTTATGCCTGCCCAAACTGTTGAACAAGGTGGTATCATGAGCCTCTGAGTGCCCATCCTGGACAGAGCAGGTGGGAAAGCAGCCAGTCCAGCCCTACCCACGGCTTGGGGGTGCACAAGGAGGAAAGCATGGTTTTCCAAGCTGAGAAGTAAAAAATCCACACATGCAAAATGCACATAAATGTCCATGCTTTTTGCATGTCTCAGCTCAGAGGCACTGTGAGCCCGTCACCAACCAGCCTGGATGTTTCTTCCTTTGACAATTCAGAGAGAAGCTGTCCCCACCGAGTCACTGCCATGGCACAGGGCTGGGCAGCAGCTTGTGCTCGGGCATCCCATATTCCCAGGGAAAGCCACAGTGGGGTTGAAATAGTCTGAAATGAGCTTTGAGCTTCTTGTCTCTTGGTATTCAGTCCTTTGGCCAGCAAAAGCATTTTCATTCCTGGATCCATTTAAAAATATTGGCACCTTATGTTGTCAGCGTTTGAGAGGAGAGGCAGTGCTGTGTACAGCTCCTCTCCTTTTGTAGAAGTGGAGAAAGAGATTTCAAGTGGGAGATAATCTAAAGGAGAAGCGAGAATTTAATTCGTGCTGGTGGGAGATTTAACATGCCTCCTGCATCTGTGAGAGGGGCAGGAAAAGGAGCCGTTTATAACACATTGTAAATGTTGATTCAAGTTGCATCTAACTCTTTCTCAAAGCCATTTAGTCACTGATAAGTGGCCTTTATTCTCCTGCTCCCCAAGTCGAGTTAACAGCTCCAGAGCAGCTGTGTCAAACCATTAATCCAGCTCCTGGAAGGGCCATTGGGGGTGGCTTGCAGAAGTGCTCTGTTCCTCCAGAGGAGATGCGATTGGGCTATCCATGGCATCATGCTCCAACAAAGCAGGCAGTCGCTTCCTAACCCCTGAATGCTTTGCTCCCCATTTTTCTCCACTCAGAGAAGCTGCCCTCTTGCATTGAGCCCATTAGTACATCATTTTGGTCTCTACTCTGAAATGTGGGTGGCTGCAGGAGCGGGGAACAGAGCCCTCCTGCCTGCAGCCTGCCCTCCCTCCTGCCTGCAGCTGGGCTGAGGAAGGGGCGACTGGCTGCACAGCCCAGCAGCTTTTGAACCCCTTGGCTGCCTGCCAGGCAGTTTGACAAAGGAGGAAACATCTCGGCGCTAATTGCATTCCTGAAGGTCCCATAAAACTAAGTGACAAGAGGGAGGAGAGGCCCCTCTGAGGGCATCACACGTTTGCCTCTGATGAAGAGAGACTGGCTCGCCAGAGGCCAAGCTTTGTTAGCTTCAGTGCTGCAGACCTGTTTTATTCTTGGCAGGGGAGGCATGCAGAGTAGTACAGCGTCAGCTTTATTCGGGTGTCTCTAGAGAAATTTCCCCTTAGCCATCACCGCTCCTAGTGTGGGTGTCATTTACGCACTTGTCAGCCCGGGACTGTGGCTGTGCTCAAGAACATCGCTACCACCAAAACCACTTCAGAAACTGCTGAGGACGTACAAGTCCTTGGTATTTATTTCTGAATGCTTCCCTTTCTTGGTTTTATTAAATGAGGAAGCACTGTGAGCTTTTAGCCTGTCGTAAGGCCCAGTGAGATCAGGCTTTTCTGTTTATTCTTACACAAATTCATATTAAAAATCTCACTCCTCCTTCTGCAATTTGGTTTTGGCATTCCCCTGTCCTGGGTGCCCTAAGTGCATTTAACAGCGTGGTGGTGTTTGCGGGAGGTGTGGTGGGCCGATGGCTCTGGTACCAGCCTTTTCTAGTTGTCAGTAGAGCCCCGTGCTTTGAGATCAATGCTCAGGCTTGATGACACCACTGGTATTCTCCACCCAGGGATTTCTTGTGGGGTCTGTTGCCTTATAAATCACTGTGCCCATGGACACATCTTATGGAAATAGACATTTTTCCGTGCTTACTTTTGTGGTTATTATTCACCTGCCCCATGGTAGTGCCTGGATGGAGGATGCTGCTGTACATGTGAAGGCTCACAAGTGAGAATAAACATGATCCATCTTTAACATTTTTTTACTTGTCTTAATTATCTTCATTCCTAGTGTGTGTGAGCTTTTACCAGAAGCTGCTGCTAAGAAAGAAATGGGTAGTATTTGATATAAATGTCCGAGGTGCAGGTGATGGGTTGAGCAGGGTTTGGGGAGGGAGGAGAGCTTGCCTGTGCCTGCTGTCTGTGGCACTGCCAAGGAGAGGGGTGCTATTAAGGAAGTGTAATCCCTGCCAGAAGGGAAGAGGGTGGACTGCAGCAGAAGGAGGATAGGGAACAGAACCTAAACCACATCTGCAATGTTTTCTTTCAAGTCTTGTCAAGTCTTGTTATCTTTAGGTTTTTGATTTGGGGAATTTGTGGGTTTTTTATTTAGTTTGTGTAAGAAGGTGGAATCTGAGCACTGCATAGTAAAAAAGGACCTGAAGGGGAGAGACAAAAGGACTATATAAGATATGGGAGTTAAAAATAATCCTTTGGTTGTTGCTAAGTGCTTGTGTAGCTGTGAACCATGCAGCTGCAGAAGAGATGCGGCTCCGTTTCTGGGGCAGCTGCCCTGCAGGTCAGTCCTGCTCTGCTCCCCAGGCTGGAGGAGAATGGGGAACACGTGACTGCCAGCATTTCTGAGGCTTATTTTGGTGACAGAGGATGCAGTGTCAGCTCAGGCCACTATCACACAACCTTATGGTGCTGGTTGCTTCGTTAGAGGTCCCAGTCATTAGCAGCAGGTGGAAGGCTCGCGAGGGGCCATGCAGTGGCTGCATGTGCTGTCGGGGCTGCAGGGCATGGGAGGGCAGTTTGGGGTGAGCCAAACAATAAAATCTCTGAGCCCAAACCCTTTCCACTAGGGTGGGTTACAGAGCTGTGAGTCTCTTTATCCAATAGGTAGGGGCTAGGAAGTTAAAAACCAGCTGAGACAGGGCTAGAAAACAGAGAGGTATGTGAGTGCCGTCACACACTGTGGGGCACAGGGTTGCCCATTGCTCCTTCTTAGCAGCCACCAAACCTGGTTTCAAGCATCTTGAGGTTTCCTGCCTACAGAGCTGCTGCGTGGCCCAGGGGCACCTTATGGCCAGAAAAAGTAACAAGGAGTTGCGCTGCGGTAGCATCTCTTTTTTAAGATGTGGTCAAGACTCAGCCAGGCTGGACTTTTTTCTTAGAGCTTCCTAAAAGCTTTTCTCCTTGCTGCATTGCCATATGGCCTTGGCTTTTATTGCCTGCAGAAGGTGCTCAGCCAAAACCCTTGCCTTGAGATGTGTGTGCACCTCAGAAGAAATGCATAAAATGAAAAAAATCCCCCTGACGAAGAAGTGAAAAGAAACATCTGACTTGCTGTGTCCCGCAGCAGTGATAAACTGAGGCCCAAGTGCCTGTGCCTGGTGTCGCTGCTGGGTGGGCATCCCCGCCAACCAGTTTATATCGCCCCTACACCTGTGAAACTTTTTGGCTCCAACAAGAATAGTCTGCAAATATTTAACAAGGAACAAATCAAATGGGGAACCTCCACTGTCCTCTTCCTTTCTCGGGGTTAAACTGCAAAGCTGGGCATGTTCCATGTACTCTCATCACATGGATTAGTGTGAAGAAATGCCACGTTTAGGTCAGCTCTGTTTACTCCCATCCTGCGGGTCAGCCTAAAGAAATGTGAGGTCTGGGTCAGCTAGGGCAGGAAGGGCTAAGGGCTGTGATGGGGATTAACTGGAAGAGCAGCCAACTGAATTCACCTTCGTCCTTTCATCCCGCTCAGACTGACACCGCTCTTGCCCTGCATACAAGCTCCCTGCGGATGCTGTTGGCCGTGTGTCCAGTGTCATTTGTTTGCCTGACAGCATCTGAGCCCCAAATCAGGAAAAACTCCTTTTTTTCTTCTTTTTTTTTTTTCCTGAAGCATCTTTGTATAAAACAGATCTTTTCTGATGTCAGCTGTTGATATTCCTGCATTTCTGCTTGACCTCTTGCAGTGTGGGGGCTTGCTGTGCTGTTGCAACGTTTTGGGTAGGCAGAGTGGTTGCTCAAGTGGTGGTTTGGAAGGCATTTCCACAGGTGGGGATGAAACTGTGGAGGAGCCTGCTGCTGTCGTCACATGTAGGGTGTTGACTTTTACAGCAACAGGAGCTGGTGGCTGAGCCTTGGGATCACCCCAGGCTGCTTCCTGCAATGCATTCCTGAAAGGCCAGGTCTGGCTGTGTGCTTGGCCTGGGGTCATGTTCTGAGAGCAACACTCGAAATCTCTTAGCCTTTAATGGGGAATGTCATTGAGAAACTACTCTTTGCACAGCGTGGAGAGAATGAGAAACCACAGGGATGGATATGGGCAGCCTGCGGAGCCCTGTGTTTGCATCCTGCCCTGTGCCAGGGTGGCACCTTCTGCAATGGGAAGCAGGGAATCCCAGCCCTGGGCTCCCACGTAATTTGCAGGGGTAAAGAGATGCTCCCCAGGAGCTATCTGAGAGGCTGGCTGGCATTAGAAAAGGTGACCTGCTTAGTGGATGAGGGAAA
>NW_009696352.1:0-14249 GCF_000703405.1 Apaloderma vittatum | reverse complement strand
CCAGCCGGCCCCGCAACCCTCCCCGCGGCCCTGGGAGGGATTTCCTTTCCCCTAGTCCCGGAGCTGGCTCTTCTTCTCTTACGAGGAAACACAATCAGCCGGTATCAATAACGCCATCTAATAAGCTACTTTACTTGATCTTATTTTGGCGCTTCCTGGCTGATTTCAGGCAGGCGACGCTCGTCCTAAAAATAGTTGTCATTGAGTATACAGATCAGGCTGTCCGCTTGTTCTAATGAAGTGGTGGGATTTTTTTTTGGTTTGTTTTGTTTTCAAAAAGTAAGACGGGGTTATGGGTGTCCCTGTAGCACCTTCCCTCCAGTAAGGTAACTCAGGTTACCTTAATAACTAGAGTTAAGAGTTTGTAAGAAGAGAGAAGGTGGCAGCTTGTGACAGTTAAATGCTTTCAGTGAATAAATGTCTAAACAGTAATCAAGGTATAATATATAATACTATTGGTGAGAAGAGTGTGGAAGTGTGATAGTACTTCAGCACTTCATATTTATTTTTTTAATTCTTTCAGTAAACCCATAGAGCACTTTTAAGGTTAAGGTGCTGAATTGACCTTATGATGCCTGTTTCCATTCCTAATCAATTGCACTGTCTGGTACTATAGAATGTAAATTATTTTGCCCAGGAGCTATTTTTACATTCAAATTCTTTTTTCTTTAAAACAATAACTCATGTTTTGAAAAAAAGGATATTGAAAAAGGTCCCGCTGTCCATTTTTTCTTCCACAGTGTAGTGTATGTAACTCCTCATTTTTTTGATCAGACGAAAATGTAATCCCCAATCCCTGCAGTTTATTATTTTTAAATCTGGCAATATTGATTCCAGAGAGGAATCAATCAAAAAATGTTCACAATCTGGACAGTGAGGATGGGAGTGAGTTGCTAACCCTTTAGTACTACCTGCCAGACACAGCTACAGCACGTTTGGATTTGGTAGTACAGCTCAGGCAGAGCCGCACAGCTGCTTCAGGGCAAGCAAGGCATAGCCTGGCCCCACACGTTTAGCTGATTTGATCATAGATGCCCTACAAGGAAAGTATTTGAAACACAAGGTGCCATTGTCTAAACTGAAAACTTTTTAGAAAACTCCACTTAAGTGGCATACGCTTAGAAAATACAGAGGTCTGAAATGCACGTGTTAGAGTTATTTCTGTGAACTTCAGAAACTGAAGTTCACCTGGTCATCATTGATGTAATGGACCAGGAGTCAAATGGTGGTACTTCTTCCATGTGCAGTAGTCCTTTGGGTTGGGTCCCTGTTAAAAAAACCCATCTCTTTCTTGTTTTATGCAGCGGCCTTTAGCTTTAAGTGCTTCCTGTCTAATATAAATAGGAACTTGTACCAGTAGGCAAGTAAAAGTCCAGACCAATATATTATGTCCCACATTTGCTCAAATTGTTCCCAGAGTGCACAGATTTCTGGTGAGGTTTGTGGGTTTTTTCCCCAATTTATACCTGTACAAGAAATCTTTCAAGTCTTTTGAAATGGTTGTTGAAAGAGAAGAAAGAAGCAGAACCTGCCTGGTCATCTCAAACAGCTGTTCAGAAGTGTCTGAACGTGCCAAAAATGCTGTATTATTACAAACTGTACACCTGAAATGTCCTTTCTTTTCCGAGTACAGTAAGGACAAAGGCAGAAAAGAGAACTCTGGTCCTGATGGTACCAACTGAGGATTGCTTCTGTGCATAAGGGAAACTGCAAGGAGCACTGGGATGTTCCTTATGTTCAGCTGACTTTGTCATTCATCATGTAAATAAATGCACACCTACCCCCTGTACAGAGCCTTGTACAGAGGACAAGGCTTATTTCACAGCCTTTTAGTTTTCCACATAGAGCATAAAGGGAAAGTGTTTAATTTTAGCATCCCCAACTCCACTTCTTGTTCCCTCCTGTCCTCTTTTTATTCTTTGGCTTCTTACTCACTAGAGGAAATTCTTGAAGAAAATTATAAGGCCTAATAAGAACTTGGAAAAAATCTTAAATGGAGGGACTTTGCAGAATAAGCACAGTAAGGCTAGTTGTTACTTGAAAGCAATTAATGTTGCTGCACACAGGGACTGTCACAGGACTGTCACAAGCTGCCTGAAGGACGGGCAGGCAGACAAACAAAGGGCAATGAAATGGACTGGAGGTGAGGCTTCAGCAGATTATAGCAGTGACTGGCATCAGGTTTGTCTTCTAACAGCTTTATTCCTTGCTATGCAACTTAAGCAGTCATGCAGAATGCCATCTGAGCAGTGTGCAGGAGGAAGCAATTTGGTCACTAATCATTGACAACATAAGAATATACAACCCTGTGCATTTAAATAGCATGTGGCTTGGAAACTCTGTAATTATGACCTTACACACACCTATGGTCACTTGTCTGAGTGCTAGGTGGCACAAATGTGCTTGTTGAAGCAGTTATTTCTGGCTGGTTTTGTTGTGGGGCCATCTGTACAAATATGTGTTTTATTTCTAACAATAAAAATGAAGTAATTTTTTGTGCCTGCTCTCCTAGGTAGTGTGTTTTCACTGTTCTTGGCATGCTGCTAGGCTCTAAGATCTTATCCTGTATTGGTTCAATATGGGAATACTGCATTACATGAATGGTAAGTGGTATGGAATAAAAAAGGGTATCAGTTGTGAAGAATAAAGTGGCTTCTACTCATTGAAAGAAAAGTTAAGGAAAGAAAGGAGATGCCAGTTTAGGAACTTGGGGCCCGTTTCTTTATGTTTGTTTTTGGAAAAGGTCTTCTCGGTGTAAGGGTATACCATAGCATTTTTTGCAGAAGGACTATAAGTCCAGCTTTGAGTATTTTTTGCCTTAATCACAAACATGACTGTAGATTTAACATTTGGATACCAGAGGGATGCTGAGAAAGAGCTCCTTTGTATCCTTCTTGGTTGCAATAGAGTTGGCAAGATACACCTTACAAGGCAGCAAGGATAGCCTTGTCCTGATCTAGGGATCCGCGGAGGAAAGATGAGGAGAGGTTGCATATTCTGTGATGGCAATACACGTTTTTAGATTTTTGGTTAAGATCAGGCAAGACTCTCATCCAAGCCACAGGAGTCAAGATGGTAAGAGAAAGGAGGAGAGGGCTGTCAGCATTCAACTGCTTCTGAAGCGCATAATGTGCTCGTCTGCAGCGAGATTTGTGCATATCAGCATCTTCTCCAAAATTTGACCTGTACCAGTTTCAGTGTTGGTACTGAAGTGTGTTATGCTGCATTGCAAGGCATGGCACCCAGGCATCTGCGATGGACTGAGTTCAGGTCTCTGCTTGCTGTGCTCTGAAGAGAGTAAGGGACAACCAAGCAGTAATTGTGGCTAAATGCTGACTGTGGCTATTACCTTGAAATTGCCCAGTTGAAGGACTAGGAAAGAAACAGTATGGCTTTCAGTGGACATTTTGCATTCAAGCTAAGTAGCTTCGATGAATCTTACTGACAACCAGTATGAGTTAATATTAATGCATGTATCATTTCATTTGTAAGGACATTCTCTGTTAGGTCTGATTTTCATAAGTGTTGTTACTGATGACTTGCTAGAGAACTGAACTATGCTTTTATTTATGAAAGGCAACAGGCTAGGAGATTGTGCTGAAGTCAGTAAATACACTGCACAAAAAGGTGCAGCCGGTATGAAGAGATTAGGGAGAGGAACCTGTCAGTCTCCATCATTTTCTTTGAGTTCTTGTGAAGAAGTGGTCTGTCTTGCTTTTCTTCCCGCTCAGGGGAACAGAGCTCACCTCCAGTGCATATTTAGTTGTGCAGTACAGATCTTAACAAAGCCATGGAAGGCTAGGGAATGCCATGACAACATCATGCTATTCTGTAACTCTCTACTGTGAGATCTATACACTCTTACAGTAGAGCCCTTGGGTAGAAGAGGCTACTTGAGTCTTTCATACCTTAGGGAAGAATGGGAATTTAACTTCATTAAAGAGGGTAGTTCGTAGAGACTCTAGGGAAACCAGAAATTTTTGTCTCGTACTTGAATTTAATATAAAATGCATCTTTTATTTTGCTGGACTGTGTCGCTAAGGATGCCTGTATTAGCTCATTAATACACATTGAATAAATACATTTCATAATTCATACCAAATTTATATCTAGAGACTTGTCATGAGATTCTCTGTTGCCTCTTGTATGAAAACGTAGAAACTTTGTGATGATTTAAACTCACCTCAGTCTCACTGGTAGTAACCTCTGACCCCAGCAGAGGACTGAAGCTTCATTGTACTACTGCTCTGACTGTAGCACTCATAGGTCATTTCAATACATATGATAAGTATTCACCGGGGTGGGGATGCCAAACTTTGGGAAGGAACTTCACTTCTCTTTTGAGAGTTGTTTGTTACTTAGCAACAACATCTACAGGAGAAGGTAATTTGCTGGGGGCGGTGTAGGAGACAAAGCGAGATTGTGCTGTGCCCTGCAACAGAGTGGTTTTCATATGGCAATGCTTCTAAGAAAAGCAAAGGAAATTAAGAAGTAGGTTGAGAAAGATGCCAGAGGAGAAGGATTACATTCAATAGTCCAACTGTTTGGGCACTGATTTAGAATGTGAGAAACCACATTTTTTTCCCTCCTTTGCCTGGAGAGATTTGAACCCTGGCCCCACCAAAGTGGTTGAATGCTACAGGGTATTCTGGTACAGGCTCATCGTAGCTACTGTCTCCAAGGCTGTGCCCTTCCAGATACATCAGGAGACTGTCCTGGAACTGGGTGTCTCACCTCTCAGATTAAGTAGTATGAACAGAAGGTCAAAGAATCCTTCTGTCTGCCTGTGTGTCTCTTTCCTCTTGGGAAAAATTTCTGTATTTTACACACTATAGAGCAGCTTCAGATTTGCTGCTGTCATAGTCTAGTCTAGCCCCAGGGTTAAGATGCTGTCCCCTGGGATGAGGGAGGTTTCAGCTGAGTTCCGCTTAACCTTAGACCCAATCCTTGTCCTGAGAATGGCATTTTTCTAGCTGTCTTCAGGAAGCAGAGGCAAAAAGGCTACCATCTAGGGAAGGAGTAAGAAGAAGAAAGATGAATATATATAGACTGATACTGAGAAGGCAGACTGGATGCTTCTGGTCTCCTTGTGTTTACAACACAAAAACATGGCAACATTCAACAAAACTAAAAATAAAGAAGTACATCAAATTTAAAACCAGAAGAGAAAAGATCTAACAAGCTTAAGAACAGCAAACAAACAAAGACCCAAACGTAAGCAAACCTGCAAAAAAACCTCCACAAACCAAAAAATCTCTCGTATGAATATCTCCAAAATACTGTATATGTCAATGATAATAAACTTCCTGGGAAGGATTTTGGGCTCTGTGCTTCAGGACACAAGCCTCTTCAGTTACCAGAGATGACACACAGCCAGCAGACCAGCCTCATTATCTCTCCTGTGTCCAGGACAAAGGGACAAAGTTCTTGTTTTCTCTACCGAAGTAGGCAGTAGCAGAGAGGAAATTCGGGTCTGTCCTGTCTTGTGTTCCAGGCAGGTGTCCCTGGTTTCTTCTGTGAGTTCCGCAATCAGCTGTGCCAAACTCCTGCTTGCACTTGCTGAAGCAGAGGGTGGCAAGAGTAGTCCTAATCCAATGTTTATGCTTTACAGGCTGATGAGTGCTAAAAACCATCTCCTGGCAGAAATTGGAGAAGCCATGGAGTAGCATGACTACATTATTGTTTGGAGCAGTGCTGGCTCCTGACGGATGGAGTGTCTCTCTTACAAGCTCTGTCCTCACTTCTATGTCCTGCTGTTCCACCTGTCTTGCTAAATTCCCAGTGATGAGGCCCTGGCCCAGGAGTTCCCCTAAGGTGAAGGACTGCAACTGCTGCCTCTGTAGTCCTTCTATGTCAGGTCGTTCTTCCTCTGCTGAAATTTTAAAAAATAAAATAAAATCACAGAAATCCATTGAAATAGGTATGACAGCGTTAACTGGAGACAGGACTAAGTTACTGGTGTTCTGCCCTGGGCTTATTAATTAACTAGTTTTTTGTAAATGTTACCTTTGCTATTTCTCTGTTTTTTCCTAATTCAGCTGTGTTAAAAATATTTGCTGTTGGTCATAGATGGATTACATGGTCTCCTATTGCTCTATCATTATTTCTAACTGTTATTCTGTTTGGCTTTATTTTGTGCTGAGATATTGACATCTTTATTGAAAGAAAGAGAGTAATTGCCCCAAAATTGCCTTTCATTAAAAAGTTTCTATTTGTAATCCTTTTGCAAAGCTGAATTTTTGTTACCATTCCACTGACATTTCCGCATCAAATCACAGGATAGAGGTTAAGTACGCTTTCAGAGCAGGACTTCTAATACATAACAATCAAATCCTGCAGTTCCTGACCATGACTGAGTTGTTCTCAGTTTTATGTGAAAGTGATTTAAAGTAAGTCTTCTTTCAAATCTGTAGTTTCTCATGTTTTATTTAATTGTTGGCTATTTCCTCTTTTTATCACTTTGGCCCACTGCATCATCATTTTTCATAATCTATGGGGTTTTTTGGATAGAAGAGCATTGTAAGCTTTGGAGAAATGTCTATTTTAGCCACTGCTCCGTGCTAATTATAAAGTAGGCCCCAAGCTGCTATACTGTATAAACTGCATGAAGACCAATGTCCTGGTATGTGCAGATGTGGAATTTTTAGCAATTTGAGCAAAAATTAGAATACATATGAGAGTTTTGATTCCTTCAGAATTAAAGAATAGAAATACAATTTCTTGGGAATTATCTAACTCAGTTCTTACTGGCTCTCTGGATCTGACCTCAGCTGCTTGAAAGTGATGATACTTGTGCAAAGTTCAACCAAAATCCTAGAGTAGTTACTGATGGTGACCCAAAAGACCCCAGGAGAAATCTGGCAGTTCGCTTTTTCACTTAAGAACCTAGCTGACACCCTAAACAGCTTGCATTTTTTAGAACAAAACAGCAATGTGATCCTAGTTAAGACCAGGACTGAAAGCAATGAATGAAAGGAGGTTTTCACGCAGGCGTGCTTCAGAAAAGCATGAGAGTGCCTTTTGCAAGAACATATGGATTTTTCTCTCCCCTGGTAAGAAAAAGATACACATTCATCTCTGAAAGCAGAGTATGAAAACTTCCTTGCAGCAAAAGCACACTTGAATCGAAGTGGTACACCAGCTGTCACCAGACCTCAAACATTTACTAACTGAATGCCTCCTAGGTATTACCATAGTCTGTTCTCTATGCTAATTCTGTGCCAGTAGCTTTAGCAGCTTCAGAAGGTATCACAGCATCTTTGAGGAACTGGGGGACTGCAGACGCAGCAGCAGGGAGATCACCAAGGCAGTAAGTGTTCCCTGGCAGCAGCTGAGGGAGGAGGCTGGGCTGGGAAACAGGTTTTACAAGCAAAACAAGCCAGCCCGGTAGTCTTCTGACTGCTGTGCTTGTGTGAGAGAAAGTGAGGCTATGCCCTCTGACAAAATTGGATAGGAGAGACTTAACAGCAGCTTTCCGTCTTTCTCCTGAAAATCACTAGTCCAGGCTGTTGTTAATGCTAACAGGGAGTAGAGGCTTTCTCAGTCTTTTTACTGTTCTCTGCTACAAAGTTGACTTCTGGAGTAACCAGGCCTTTGATACAGAATGTTTTCAAGCATAATTTAAGACTATTGCAAATGCAGCTTTTGAGAGAACTGGTACCATGAGAATGGGGTTTTGTCATCACTTTTGCTCCTCATGCATTTCATGTTCCACGTGCTGAATATATTTTCTGAAGATGTTAAAAATAACTCTAGAAGCTAAAATTGAAAAGGTTAACATGTACCTCCTCATCCTTCTTGTAGCATTTGAGTACCTTCTCTGTGTCTTTCAATTATTTAAAGACTGTTTAAATCAAACCAGCCAAATAGCCTTAAATTATTTAACAGCAGTTATTTCACAAATGGTTTGTAAGAGTAGAAATATGAGTTGGTCTAAGAGAGGAGTGGGACCAACCTTAATTAGATATTGAAATGATAGAGTTAAGACATACATTGTACCATTCTTTATGTTTTTACTTTTGTTTTATAAGCAGAAGCTTAATTCTAATGGTAAATGAATCTAGTTTCAGAATTTTAGCTTTTGCCAAAGAAAATTCATTTCAGGCTGTGCTTAGATTTTGATTTAGACTTAGCTTCTTTGTTGTACTGGCTATATGATATTGTTAGCTGTGTTATGTTGAAATGACCATAAAAGGAACCCTTTTCCCAACTTTACTGAAAATATTTTATTCAGGGCTTAAATATACTTCATTCAGTGTTTACAGTAAAGGCACTGCATTTAGTTGATATGACTATATGCTATTAAAAAAGCCAGTAAGTTATGCATTTGCTTCAGTGTGTTTCCTGCAATGTTGGTACAAGCTGTGTACCAGGCTTTTCATATACAAATATGCAGTGCGACTAAAAGTATGAACGCATGGTCTGTTGGGGAAAGAAATATAGTCTGCCCTACAGAAAATTATACAGCTATAAAGCCTGCTGGGAATTCTGTCACAAGCGCACATCTGCTTTTGCATCTTCTTTTCTGTAATAATGTGCCTAAAGGTGATACAGGAGTATCTTGAAGCTAGGCTAAACACAGAATTGCAGGGAAAAGGTTTCCAGCATCAAGGAAAAAAGAAGCAGCTTGCTCAACAAGGATTGTAAAATTTGCTTTTCTTTCAGTAAGTTCTTCTCCCTTTTTCTTAACACACAGGGGT
Source organism: Apaloderma vittatum (assembly GCF_000703405.1). Classification (NCBI taxonomy): domain Eukaryota; kingdom Metazoa; phylum Chordata; class Aves; order Trogoniformes; family Trogonidae; genus Apaloderma; species Apaloderma vittatum. Next base: position 5,550 of record NW_009696352.1, on the reverse strand, counting down.
TAAATGCATACCATAAAATGGAAATTATTTCAAAATCTTCAGAGTCACCAAACATGAAGGCGAGGCAAAGATTCTGATTTCACCTCTTCTCCGATAGGCTGGGAATGTACTAACCATGGCTTTAAAGAAAGCTATAGTGAAAAAACCCTCCATGAAAGTAGCAGCGCTTTCAGAGATCTGCTAAAATATTAAGTAGCTTGGATGTTTAACTCTTGTGGACTTCATTGTACAGTCCTACAGATCTCACTTCATAAAAGGAGAAAAAGAGCTCTAAAATTGCTTCTGGTATTTAAAATTAATGTGAGAAAGCCATGAAATCTCTACTCTGTATGTTATTTAAGTAGCTGTTTACTCCACTGTGTGCTGTGCAAGAATCGCATAGGCCTTTCCTTTTGAAGCCTACAGCCTGAAGGAAATAAGAAAACCCTAAAGCAAGCCAGAGAACTTCCATCTCTTGTAGAGTTTTAGAAGCTCTAGACTGTGTGATTTACTAATGGGCAATTAAATTTTAAACACTTCACAGCATGTCTTGTTACTTATTTTTTATGGTTATATTTTTATTTAGAATTGGAATGCTGACTCAGCAGTATAGCCAAAATGGCTAAGACTCAAAGATGTATCGTTGTGTTACTGTTTGAAAGTCCTGGCTACTGCAAGCTGTAGGAGTGATGCACAGAAATTAATGGAAAATGCTGTAAATAATTTGAATAGTTAATAATTAGCATCTGGATAAGAGACTGTTTAGTTTACCTACATGCATTTGCATGTCTGTTGAGAAATTCAGGCCCCCAAACTGGCTTTTGGTCCACTGCTGCAACTCCCGTTGGGCAAGCAAAGAACTGTGAGCACTACATGATGTCACAATGTGTGAATCAATGATTCATGTCAATAAGAAAAGAGTAAATATAAGGGCAAACTCCTGCCTGAGCTCATTATTGGAGCTGTTATGCATTTACATTCTGTCTATCTGTAGTGCAAAGATAAGTATCTTTCAGTCATATCTTTAGTGTAGCTGTTGGTACAAAGTGAAGCCAGCTGAATATTCAGGTCATGCCTTCCATGGGCAATTGCCACCTGACAGAATTTCATATGCTGCTTCAAGGAAACTGTCATTTACACTAGAAGTTATTATTAGCCATGAATCTCAGACAAAGCAAAAGATGGGAACTCTCTTAACATGTCAAACAGAAGTTTGAGTTCCAGGTTTTAGCCTTGCATGGCATGAGGGAGATGGCAATAATCTTCCAAATTTCGACACCACCTTTTATCAGTAGATTCTGAAGCATGCATTTACCAGGAACTGTTCTACTGATTAGAGCACTTTTATTATGTTCTGCGTCTTGTGAGATTAGAATGATATTTCCGTATGTAATTTTCAAAAGCTTGTGAGCTTGTCTTGTCTAGACTGCATTCCCATACGTTTCCTATCCTGTGGATGTACTTCAGCATGCTTTCATTTTCTTGCATTGGATATTATTTTTTAATTCTTTTTCCCTTTAGGAATAGGAGTTTCTTTGCTCAATAATGTTAGAGGAAATTGCGGCTACTTGAATAGAAACTTATCAAGGCCATATCAAAGTGTGTAATACATATATCTGTATCTTTGCTTCAGTGGAGACTCCAGAAATACTGCCACTCCCTTCTAGGAAATTGTTCAGCTGTGTACTCTGTGTACAGAGAACAAACTAAACGTCAGTTAATACCGCACGCATACCTTACCAAACGTGTAAGTAGCCTTTGTGGAAAGAAAGCGGTGTTTGCTCTGACTTACCATGCTTGTCACCTCTCCTTATACCTAGTAAAACGTTTGCTCAGGGTGATGTTAAACAAAATGGGCCGAGACTACCTAACAGCTTCACCAGTGAAGGAAGATGTCTTGGACTCCTGATTCTCACCCTATGGTCCAACCTTATTCCCTGTGCTAGGGCTGCTGCCTACTGGACCACAACAGTAAGTCACGTCACTTTGTCAGACTGGAAGAAACATATTCACTCTCTGCTGGATTAGCTTGCTCTGAGTTATTGCAGGCAGGTAAACTACTGCCAGTACAAGAGGGACTAGACCTACATAGGGAAAAAGATCTTTTTTCTCAGCAGTAACTCTGGCATTAGATTAGACATTTCATGTAACAACTTGGTGAAAGCATGGAAAGAATTGAAAATGCATAGTTGAATTAAAGACAGATGTAAGAAAGGAGATGGCAACCTCAGAATATGTTTCCTGTAACAATAATGTATCTGACAATTGCTGACTGCCCCTTGTAAAGGAGCGTTGTGTCAAGCAGGATTAAAATGACAGCTGGCAAAGCTGAAAGAACTTAACAGGACTCCTCTTTGTTAATACAGATGCCACCACTAAAATATGTCTATCCGGTGTACCTCAGGTACACCCATCTCAATGAGAACTTTATTTTTTATCCTCTCAGTAACTAGTGTTATGTGATAAATTGCGTCATCTTTGAAACCAGCAAGGAAGTAATGCAGTCATACTGATGTGTTTTGTTACTGTAACTAAACTGTAACTTCCAAATTCTGATCTTTTCAAGAAACTGGATGCAGTAGGCCAGTCACTTGCAAAGAAATTCCTCTCTTGAAAAGATGTGTTGACTATCAATTTACACGTTGCTGCCCAGACTCTTCAATGCTAGGCCTTTATTTTGGAATTGCCAACCATTTTACGTTTGCTCTTGCTTTATATTGAGGTCTGAGAGACGCCACTTACAGCCTCCTGCTTTTCTTAAGAGAGCCACGGGTTGCATCTATCCAGCCTACGTTTTGCAAGTGCAAGCACTGGCAGGAGGGTGATGAAGATAAGAAGCCTTAGTGTGATTCAGTCCTCAGCCTGGATGATTCCTAAATGTTTCTGATATGTGTGCTATCTTAATGTAATGGGATTTAAGAAAACTCAAAATCATTCGTTGAAGGCCTGTGAGTGACATGGTGGATCCAGAATTGTGAGTGGGCAGTTGGAGCATTTCTGGTGAATTATCCTGCTGATTTAATGTTATCTCCTTTTGTTATGTACAGGGCTATCTTATTCTGTCTCTGAGAGGTTAGAAAGATGTAGTTTCACTAGGAAAATAATCTTATAGTGTGTCTTCCTCTTACCAAATAAGGAAGCCAATGCAAATAATTTCCCCGCGTTCCACATGTTAGATCAATAACAAGATTAGAATTATAAATTCTTATTCCCCTGCTGTATCTAGTAGATAGCACATTCTTCCATGTGAGCTTGCATTTTAATGCAAAGATGCTGCTTACAGATTTGATTTTAACTCCACAGCACGAAATGGCCTCATTTTTTAATGTTGTTTGATAATTTCTTATTGCCTACAATACCAGTTTCATTCACTGTTTTCATGCTTCATTCTTTCTGATGGTGCAATAAAGCATTTTTTATTTCAGAAGTGGAGGTGGGAAGCATACTAATTTGCAGCTGGTTGTTTCTTTTTATCCCCAGATGGTAGGAAGACCAACTGTGGCTCATTTCAGTGCAAGAAATAACTTAGCAAGACTAGACAGGTATTCTTCACTAATTGGATACATGATTAAAGCACTGCAATAAGTCCCACTGCAACACATTCAGAGCTTTTGACACATCCCAAGATGCATTTGGGATGATAACAGGTGCAAATTCTCGATCTTTAGAAACCTCATGCCGGTAAACTGCACCAGGCTTCCAGTGGAGTACCATACTGCACAGGTGCTGGGCTCAGCAGCAGCAGCTCACACATCCCTGTGCATAAACAAGGTCTTCCAAGTGGTGGAAGGCTGAAGTAATTGATAGAACTTTAAAACCTGTTACATGAAAATTAGAGGAGGTGGGAAAAAGGAAAGTTGCAGCATGATATGAAACCAGACCTCTTCCGGATAGAAAAAGCCCCATCTTCTACCAGTCTCTTCAGAAAGTGTGTGTGATCTCAGCTTTGCTGCCAGTTAGATGCTAAGTGTGCCTTAGCTGCTAAAATGAGTTTTTCCATAGGAGCAGACTGCCATATCTAAAGACAAAATCTGGAAGTATAACCGTTGTGTGAGACATACCACCTTTATGCTGCAGTCAGGGTGAAAGTCTTGTCATGCTTTTTACCAAATTAACGTGAGAAATTAGAAGATCACTATCATGGACAAGCTACTGGCTAGATCTAGTAGATAGTGTTGGGTTCTCTTTGCTGGTGTCTTTGTCAAAACATTGTCCATGTTAAACTTATCTCCTACTTTGAATATTTCAGGATGTGAATCCCAGGAAGAACTGAAGGAAGGCTTGTACTCCTTTCAGTACCTTGACGCTGGTGTTGAATTTCTTAGGCAGATTTTTAGTGAACCCATTTCTTTGACTGCATGTTAATCTTGATGGTCAAGGGCTTTAAAAACCTGTTATTGTGGGAATGCTGCTGTACATGTGTTGCTGAACATAGTGGCGCAAAAAGCTGGAGCAAAAGACCAGCACAAAACCTCATCTTGTTTTCTGGGAACTACAAATAGAGCTTTGTCGTTGTGGAGACGGACACGACACAACTGAATGATATTAGAATGGCTCAAAATGGCTCCTTTATTACAGAAAGGGTGTGCCTTTTATACATAGTCGAAGGTACTAGAAGAAGGTAGCGTGGCCTTTGCTTATAGGTCAAACACTTGGTTTTCACATTCTAATTGGGTAACAATTAGCAGCTTCTGGCTGGGCTCATCCCCCCGGATGTTGAGGGAGAAAGTTCCGCAAACGTGTCCAAACTCAGTACACACAACTTCCCATCTTAAGGGTACACTGGGAATTTGTCAAGGTCAATGTCTTCAACCAATGCCAGGTTACCAGCAGTCCAGCTGCCGTCCCCCACAGAGCTTTCCTCATAAAGCTCATTCATATTTCTCTTTTATCAAATTTAAATCTCTAAGACTTACAGAGTTTGTTCTGTCAGGAAATGTTCATAATAAAAGAGTCTGTTGTTGGAGCCCCTACTTAGATGCAGATTTTTGACCATCTGTTGCCTAGTGGGCAAGTAAACCAATAAAAGAATAATTGGAATTTTCCTGGCTGAATTCTCAGAGGAGCCCTCAGGAAGTCTCACCCTGTTTTTGACCTGTTAGTTAGGTTTTATTCAGCAGACTTTTGTTTCCATTTTTCCTTCTCCATTGAAAAATGAATCTGAGATAACAGGGAAAATAACTGTTGAAACAAGTCACAGGTTTCTTATTTTAGATTTTTGCTAGAGGCAAATCTAAATATGTGATGTTTGTGTTTCTAGAAACTTGTTGTTATTGAGAGGCCTGTGGGCAGGGAAATATCCCAACACTGGGGGGATCCTGATTTAATTGCAGTTTAAACCTTACAGGGTCTGAAATCCAGGATAACATGAAGAGGAAACAGCTTTTGGTATGAAGACTTCAGGCTTTGCGTTTTGGTTTTTTTTTTAAAGTCCTGTTAACTTTAAACAACAAAACCAACCCAAACAACAAACCAAGAAATGCATGTGTGTGTATCTCTTGACTGTCGTCTGCAATAGAAGTAAAGCCTGTATGCTTTGCCACAGAGGTTTAGCAGACCTCTGCCTGCTGA